>NC_068995.1:38617801-38618606 GCF_001194135.2 Octopus bimaculoides | reverse complement strand
TATATATAGAGAGAGAGAGAGAGAGAGAGAGAGAGAGCTACAGGGATAGAGAAAGAGTTATATTGTGAGGTATATGGGTTCTGAAACATAATCTACATAAAAATTACTTTATGACTAAAATAAGTTAAACCCCGACAAACTAACAATTAATTCGCTTTCTTCTCATTGTTGATATTACCCAGCTGTTTTTCTCTCTCTATCTCTCAGTCGCTTCGTTCGATATATCTGTATTTTGTCTAATATCTCACGTTATATGCATCTCTCTTCCTTTCTGTCAATCTGTCTAACACGTGTTTCTGATACGAAGTTTCCTTGCCAATCACATGTTTCCGTGTTCTGTCCTACTATGGTGCACCTTTGGCGGCCAAGCTCTTCTGAGTAGATTTGGTAGGCGGACACTGAAAGAAACCCATCGTATAAATATACATATGTATTTATTTTTGCCCGTCTAAGTGTATGTGTTTGTCCCCCACCACTACTTGACAACTTGCGTTGGTTCGTTTACGTCCCCGTAAATTAGTGGTTTGGTAAACGAGACCGATAAATATAGTAACACGGACGACAATCTAAGGACTGGATTCGACCAAAACTTCCAACGTGGTTACCCAGCATGGCTGCTGCCCTGTGCCTGAGGCTTTTAAAAGATAAAAGATATATATGCTCCAGTATGGGTGCTGCTCTATGACTAAAACATCTAAATATGAAAGACATATATGACTGACCCAGCATGACCACCGCTTTAACGCTAAAACAATTATTAATGAATATATATATATATATATATATATATATATATATATATATA
>NC_068995.1:38612528-38617514 GCF_001194135.2 Octopus bimaculoides | reverse complement strand
TATATATATATATATATATATATATATATGATAGTATATAGTATATACAAAATAACATATAGAAATCAAAGTATTCATCATATTGATGAGTTTTACGGACTACAGTAACCGCAGAATTTTCGTGACAGCAACAGTAAATGAACGATTAACTTGAAATCTGTGTGAAGGATGTGTCTAATATTTTACGATCATTTACCAATTCACTGAGGAAGGACATTAAGTTACTAAAACAAGGTTAGTAGTCGTACTATAATCAATTATGAATTAATGAAAGAATACATTTTAAAAATATCACAGATTTTTCCTGGGGCATAGACACTCAGTTTCCCAGATTTTCTGATGTATATATTTCACTTGTGGAGGGAACACCAATTCATCGCAAGAATACTCGTTTTTGACAGCAAACTGGGCTGAAATTATATAAAAAGAAGATTCATAAATCGGTAATATAAACGTAGGATCATTAGTGCTACACCCTAACGACCACGCACTTCATCTATTAAAATTTATTAAAGTTTAAGCTCAAATAATTAGCGTCGTTAAAATAAAATTCATAGTTGTGTTCAAAGAATAAGTGAAGGGACTATAGTTTCACACGATCTACTAAACGTATTAAAAATAATAGCACTAACAAATGTTAAGTTCGCTATATACTTCATAGTTCATAAGCAACACACCACTACCTCTCTACAATAGCTAATATATTTGTTATTCGGATTGTGCAGAATGCAAATGTGATACACATATGGACGTGTAATTATCGTCACATCACGTTGGTTAATAAGAATTGATTTACACCTAATTACTTCATAAATTCTAGATAAGAACAAATCGCAGTTAGCATTTCTGCTCTTATAAGTTGTTTTCCTTTAAACGATCAAGCAATATCATCTTCGATATTTTTATCAGCAAGCATCGAAAGGCATAAATGTAATGAGGTAAAAGTAGGATTACGTTCCTCTGTAAAGCTACATTGTAGTTATATCTTCTAGGTTCCATATGGTTAGATGCAATACCTCCATATATATGGAGTATGCCAAGTGCTTGTACAGAAATTTTGTAGACACTCTGGGCATATCTATAGTTGCAAAACTTATTCAATATAGTGAGGCTATCATGTGTAGTGGGCATAACTATTAGTATTTAGTGAGTCACCATTTTTATTATTTGCTGAAGGTACATCTATACCATTTGGTAAATTACTAGATGCACATGTACGGCTAGAAACTTTAGGGGTTATATTGCCGTTTGAGAGAGATGCTTCAGGTTCGTACGGTTATACCTAGCTAAGTATTCTGCAATGTTAGGTCTTGTGAACTAAGATAGTTTTAGTTTTTGTCGCTCTAATATCTTATGAGGCTTGAATGCAAGGATATGTTTATTCAAAGCACGGAATAAAATGGCTGCAATGTGGCTGCAATATTTAATCCGAACGGAGGATTAAACCAGACCATGCTCATATGTAATTTGCTATAACCTTTATGAATAGCTCCTGACGGTATGAGAAATAGATAGATAACTAATATTATCTTTCAGAACATCAATTGTACGCTTTGCATTATCTCTTCTCGCTTGTATTTCGCTTATGATACATCAACTCATAACTATTCATATTAATGTGTAATGTTATGGTGAATTATTTCATTCTTATCATCAGTAGTCATGTTTTAGCCAGCAATAACGTGGAGATTATGATTACTGATGTTGATACTTGAAGGATAATCCTTGTTATTTGTATGTCGATTATATTTATCAGAATCGTTAACCCTAACATTACCGATAGTTTGTGTGCTAATTGTAGTATTGCAGCGGTTTTCCTTATTATTGCTATATTACGATTCGTGCCGATTTCAATCGTATTAGAACGTCTTATTGCACTTACATCATCATATTATAATTCTACTTGTTCCTTCCTGAGCTCGTCCGTCCGGTACGCTCTTCATATAATATATAAGAGGAGGTACAGAGAAATAGTGAGCGAGAAAGAGTCAGATTCAGAGGGAGAGGCAGAGAGAGACTGGTGATAGAAAATGTTGTGTGTGTATACGTGTGTAAGTGAGTATATGTCTGTGTGTGTGAACGTGTGACAGTCTGTGTATGTTTATAGACAGACACATATATCTATACATATCTATACATACATGAATATCTATCTATCTATCTATCTATCTATCTATCTATCTATCTATCTATCTATAAACAGACACAGAATATCACACGTTCATACACACTTTTTATCACCACATTCTCTCCCTTCCTCTCCCTCTCAGTCTAACTCTTTCTCTCTCTCACAACCACTCTGTCTCTCCTCTGTATCGCAAACTAAAAGTAACATCGAAAATGTACTGTGGTTATTTCTCTTTGATTTAACAATGTGCCGATATATTTATCTATCAACTTGTCTTCTGCGAAACGGATGTCAAGTAGATAGGTAAATACATCGGCACATTGTTAAATAAAAGAGAAATAACCACACCAAAATTTCGATATCACTTTTACTTTTCTAAACAGAGGAGGGACAGAGAGGTAGTGAGAGAGAAAGAGTCAGAGGGAGAGGGAGAGGGAGAGAGAGAGTGCGTGGTGATAACATGTGTGTGTGTGTATGTGTGTAGCATTCAGTATGTATTACAGATAGATAGATAGATAGATAGATAGATAGATAGATAGATAGACAGATAGAGAGAAAGAGAGATAGACAGAGATATAGATAGACAGAGAGACACATACCTATTCATATCTATATAATTATATATATATATATGTGTGTGTGTGTGTGTTTGTGTGTGTTTGTGTGTGTGTGTGCGTGTGCGTGTGTTTGTGCGCGCGTGTGTGTGTGCGTGTTTGTGTATAGACACGTGTAAACTGTAAATCGGGGATGGGATTTTTGTGTATATATCTAATGAAGCAAATTTTAAAACTGAAATGAAATGTTATTCAAACGTAATCTGCCTCGGGCAAATATATCTATCTAATAAAATAAATAAATAAAGCAAATTTTGAAACTGAAATGAAATATTACTCCACATGTGGAGGGTTTTTTTTTTTTTGCGGGTGGCAGTGACTTGCGTGGGAGCACTTCCAGAAACAATGAGCGGTTGCTAAGGTAACAAGCTGTTAATGACTTGCTGTCTGTTTCTAGGCTCAAATTTCAAACTTCAATTCCAAATAACAACATATTCTTAATATACGAGATAAGGTAATTACCTGAGAATAATCAAAATTCAGAACCGCAAAATTAAAGAGGGCTGACTTAGTGAGTGAAACATAGAAGATTCGAATTGCCTATAACAGTCCATTTTTATCAATTGTTTTCTTCGTGTTCTGTATATATATTTTCTTGTATTACTTTTTGTGCATATAAACTGCATTCATCATGAACCAGTAACAAAAACTGGAAGCTGCTCGCGCGAGAATGAGGCTCTACAGGCAGAGGATAAGGGAAGAGCAGAGCAGGAAATCCTGGAGAGAGACAGGAAACGTCAGCAACTGTGTCCAACGTCACTAGAGGTTGAAGAAAGCGAGGAACACCTGCATCAAGATAGGAGGAGACAAGTAAGACTAGAAAGTATAGAGCTCACATTGATGTAGAAATTTGTTCATCCGTGAAAAGCATTAAATATATATTCAAGTACGTGTACAAGGGACATGATTGATTCTGTTGAAGTAAGAGACAGCCCAACGACAGATCGTAAGCATAATGAAACAATAAAATTACTAATTATCTTGCTTGCCGATATGTTTCTTCCCCGGAAGCTATATGGAGACTGTCAGAGTTCAAGCTACTTGACAGGTCTCACATTAGTACATCTTTAAGACAAGCAAAGCGTTTACTTTCACACAGGCAGCGCTCAGCAAGCTGCTCAGGCATAAAGGGACTGTATCTACCTTCACTGCATGGTTCAAACTGAATGTGCATCATGATGATGATACAAGGAACCATTTGTACCTTGGCAATTCGTTGCACTAGAACATGGACATCAAGGCAAAGGAATACTGATATCATCAGTAGAATGTATACAGTAAGATCTAGACACACAGAAAAGTTTCACCTGCGAATGTTGCTGCTGAATGTTTCAGGCACCGTGAGCTTCCAGGATTTGCCCACTGTAGAACGAAAAATCCTGCCACCATTTTAGGTAGCATGCATGAGATATGATCTTCTCTCTAACAATGGCACACTGGAACATGGGTTGCTAGAAGCTGCTGCCTATCGAATGCTCTTACAACTCCCTTTAGCAGAGACAGTCCCAGCACTTCTAATCTCGTTTTTAAATGTTGTCACGATGCCAGCTATTCTAAGGGAGAGGTAAAGTCGGCTACAGCGACACCAGTGCTCAACTGGTTATTGTTTTATCGACCCAGAGATAATGAAAGGTAAAGTTAACTCGCTGGAATCTATTATTAATATCAAATATTTTAACATAACAGATAGGATAGAAAATAACATAATAAATTCTGACATATCTAAAATTGAATTGAATACTCGAGCAAAACATTTTCAAATGAAATCGCAAGAGTCATTACGATATATTTCTCATTAAAATGATTGCCAAAGACGATGAAAATAGTGATGTCAAAATAAGGAAATGAACTGCAGCTTGGTATTTCAACATAATGTTAAGACAAATAGATATGTCTTCGCTAATATATAACGTACAAACTTTATTCACAAACACGTATAACACAGCATTTCTGATAAATAAGTGCAAAAGCAACACACAAAAATAAATAATATATTAAACTTTTGCGGTGGCTGTGTAGTAAGTAGCATGGTCACGAACCACATGGTTCTGGGTTCAGTCCCACTGCGTGGCACATTGGACAAGTGTCTTCTACTATCTCCTCGGGCCGACCAAAGCCTTGTGAGTGGATTTGGTAGACGGAAACTCAAAGAAGCCCGTCGTATAAATGTGTATATATATATATATATATATATATATATGTATGTATGTGTGCGTGTATATGTTTGTGTTTGCCCCCCCCCCC
>NC_068995.1:38609523-38612489 GCF_001194135.2 Octopus bimaculoides | reverse complement strand
TATATATATATATATATATATATATATATATATATGTATGTATGTGTGCGTGTATATGTTTGTGTTTGCCCCCCCCCCCACCAATATCGCTTGACAACCAATGCTGGTGTGTTTACGTAACTTAGCGGTTCGGCAAAAGAGCCCGATAGAATAAGTACTAGGCTTACAAAGAATAAGTCCTGGGGTCGATTAGCTCCAGCATGGCCACACTCAAATGGCTGAAACAAGTAAAAGAGTAAAAGAGTAAAAGAGACCAATTTACTTTGCCTTAAAATTGGAAACGTTCAGGGTAGAGAAACTGATACTATACAATCCAAAATTTACAGCCGCAACATCAATACTAATATTCTTTCCGATGGTCGTAAGTTGATGGCAGTCATCATCATCGCCTTCGTCGACTCTCCGTTGTAGGTCGATGTGGACTGTTCTATCCAAAAATTGAAGAAAACATCTTCGACGGTGAGTACGGCAATTATTGTAGAGCACACACCCAACACAAACACTAAACTGCCCCTCTATGTAGCCATGCCAAGTACAACGTGTTGTACAAGAGTGTCGACGATGAGGCTGCTTACAGCTGCAGCTCACTTGCTAGTTGGTACTCACTCTTTGTTTCGTGGTATCTCTATTCGATGAGTACATGATGTTTGATCACAGTGATACACAATAATACCAATCGGAAATGCCAATCATATATACATAAATTAATGTCTTAATCTTTTAATATTATTTACTGTTTCGAGAATTATTCAGATATTTGAAAAAAGAAAAACTTTTTCTCTGATATTGCATAAATTTAATAAATTATCAAATTATATTTCAAGAGTTTGAAATTAATTTAGATCTTAAATGATTATTTTTATGCCTGTTTATATGAAGCTCTATAACAACAAGCGTATGAATTTCTTGAATTGAATACTGCACATTGAATAAAGGCTGCTATATTTAATAACTGTGGCTGTGTGGTAAGAAGCTTGCTCCGCGCATGCGTTGTCCAACAGTTGCTGTGTGAATTTGTGGAGAGTCGCACGGTTTTTCTCGTGCTGCTTAGAAAATGTATTCAGACCTTAGCGGGTCTGAATTGTCTTCAGCAGAGGAGGAGCTGGTAAGGGCGATCATAAAGATGGACGGTATGTTGGAGAAGACAAGGAGTTTTGCTGAGATCACGGAGATAAGGCGAAGGGAGTTGGACTTGGTTGGTCTGAAGAAGTATGAGAAGATGGTACAGAAGGTGGGCGGCGACGTGCAGTTGTGGCTCCCCAAAGGAATTATGGAGCGGATGGAGAGAAAAACGATAAGGTGTTCTCGTTAAAACGAAAAAAAGGCCGAGCAGGTAGAAACTGAAATGGAAAAGGCGCTAAGGGGGCGGTCAAAGGAAATAACATACATAACTAAAGGAAGGAGATATGGGACATTGGTCGTCCAATTTAGGACAGTAAAGCAGGCGAGGAGGCTGGCGAGTGTGGTGGTGAAAATAGAGGAAGTAGTGTTTCTGCCCACATACCCTGGAAGAAAGACTTCCAAGGTAAGTGTAGAAGCAATTGCACCTGATATAGAAGTGGATTGGGTGGTGGTGGCTCTCCTTGCTGGAAGCGAGGGGAAGGTGGCTGTCCTGCAAGCCACAGAAATGGAAGAAGTAGGGTGGAATGGGAAAACACGAGAACTAATCATACTAGCGGGGGAGGGACAACTGGAGAGTTTGGCTGAGACGGTGACGTTCGGAGAAATTGTGCTGAGAGTTCCATGTTGTTTTAAATGTGGCCAAAAGGGCCACATTAGAGCATACTCCCCTCTTCAGAGGACAACAGCAGAGGAATCAGTTGTGGAGACGGAAGAGAAAAGAGAGCAAGAAAAGACAGACGGAAGAAAGGAAGGAGAAAGAATGGAGAGTAACAGAGAGTAGAAGGAAGAAGAGAAAGAAAGAAAGAACACCGATTGTGATGTAGTACCGCAGTCCAAATCCCTCCCACCCAAGACCACACAGACCTACCCTCCCCATACAGACACCACACCCACCCTCCGCATTTCCCACAGTAAAAAAGGAAACAAAAGAGCAGTTACCTCAGAATTTAGAAGAAGCCTGACCCGGTGAAAAAGTTTACGAGAGAGTGCAGTCATGGAGTGATAGCGGAACTGGAACAGAGACTAAAAGGAAATAAGGACTCAGAGGCACCGAATGATGTTGCTCAGTGTGGGGTGAGTAGCACACTCTTCATATTTTCATTTTCAACTATCATGCATGTTGTCATAATTTTAATTTGTTCTTCATGTTCATTTTCATGTATCATTCATAATATCATATTTCATTTTTATATATTTTTAATTCTTACATGTCCCTACATGTGTTGCAATGTTCCCTCTATGTAATGCCTTTATGGCAAAAATATTGAAATAAAGAAGCTTGCTTCCCAACCAAATGATTCTGGGTTCAGTCCCATTGAGTGGCGCCATAGGCAAATGACTTGCACTATAGCCACGGGCCGACGACAGCTTTGTCAGTGGATTTAGCATACGCAAACTGAAAGCCAATCGTGTATCTATATGTGTTTATGTGTCTGTGTTTGTCTCCTCACAACCACTTGACTGCCGATGTTGGTTTGTCCCCGTAACTTACCAGCTTGGCAAAAGAGACTGGTAGAATAATTACTGGAGTTGATTGGTTCGATTAAAGGCAGTGCTCCACTATGGACGCAGTCAAATGACTGAAACCAATAAAAGAATAAAGAAATAACCTACACAAACGAATTGAATATGGCAGCATGTTGCTAAATTCGGAATACACTGAACTCATATGCCTGTATATACCTACATATATACATTTGCATATGATACTTTTTATTTATATATAAACTATATGATAACTATACATATACATATTATAAGATGTATATATATATATATATATATATATATATATATATATATATATATGTGTGTGTGTGTGTGTGTGTGTGTGTGTGTGTGTG
>NC_068995.1:38607373-38609439 GCF_001194135.2 Octopus bimaculoides | reverse complement strand
GTGTGTGTGTATGTGCGTGTGTGTATGTGTGTGTGTGTGTGTGTGTATGTGTGTGCATGTACGTATATGTAGGTTTATGTATACATGATTATATATAAACATGCATATATTTATGTTTATATATACATGATTATATAGAAAAATACATATATTTATGTTAATATACACATATAAACATAAATAGGAATGTATATTGCTTTATTTCGGGAGAGCCATCTTTTTCCAAGATATTCACACGCACTATATATTCTTTCTTCCCGTGTTTCTTACTGTTCTTACTTCATTACTCTAACTCGAATCCATTGCCCGGAAATCTTTCGTCACACATCTATGACTCCTTCAGCGACACTCTCCACCCTTATGTGTGCCCCAGCTCCACTTAGTTTATTTTGTTCATCATACAAGAACAGAATGACCTAAGTGGTGCAGGAGCGCACACGAGGACAGACAATGTCACTGAAGAGGTCACAGATGTATGACGAAATATTTCTGGACGATGGACAAGAGTTAAAATACGAACAGTAATAAACAAGTGAAGAACGAATATATAGTGCGTGCGTTTATTTAACAAATGCTAAAAAGAGCATCTCGAAATACAACAATATGTGCATCAACACATGGTTTCATCACATTAGGAATCTTGCAATACAAACTCATAACCGTATAAATATATAAATTTAAATATATCTATATACACACACGGGCGTATATATGACTGTGTGCACCTGTGCTTGTCTGTGTGTGTGTGTGTGTGTGTGTGAGAGAGAGAGAGAGAGAGAGAGAGAGAGAGAGAGAGTGCGTGTGTGTGCGTGTATGTACGTGTGTGCGAGTGTGTCTAATAAGAATACTAACTTGTGGACGGAAATTCGTAGGCTTTATTAATGCATCACAATATTCGTTCTTGCACCCAATAGTTCATTAGTTAACAAGTTTCCATATCCATAAGCTAATACATAAGATCAATCTGAATATTTTTGAATTAGAGATTTTTTCAACTCCATCTCAATGTATGTGCTTTTTCGTGTGTTGAATGCGGTACACCGATTGATTAAGTAATCATTATCTACGATTATGGCGAAATAACTAAAGTAAACAGTTTCAGGGCATTTAGTAAATCACCTTTTCTTAGAGTTTCCACATAGTACTTACCCTTAAGGAATACCAATCCCAGTTTGGCCATTCATACCACCAAGTTATTAAATATAGAGAATGCGGCGTGGGACTACCTCGGCGAAATGTATGTTATCACACTTTTGTTAACATACCAAATTTCTGGAGAAATTAAGTATATATCTGGAGACATTCTATCCCAGTCTCTTATGGCAATAAATTAAATCATGTATTCTGAATTCACTTCCAATCTCAGGGAAGTCTAGAGTGTGTGTATTTGCGTGTGTGTGAGAGAATAATTACTATGTTATCATCTTAATGTTTTTTTTTTATCATACAGTGAGCCTCAGTTTTATTCGTATCGTAATTTTCTATGTAGCTTGTGGTAGGCAATATAGAATGAAATTCTGTTTAGCGTCTTCATAAGCCATTCGTATGTAAACTTAGAAGTTCCATTTATGTATTACTAATGAATATAGAAGATAAGATTACATATTGTAATCGAATGTTACCGTTAGTTTTGGAAGCTATATTTATGTTACTTTTTGTCAAATTCCTTGAAGCTGATTCATATGCAAGATTTTAGAAATAATTATAAATTCATTAAATAATCACACTTACATGATGAATAGCAGTAAAAATGTCTACCTTATTAATATTTTAGAGCGGAATTTTAAAAAAAATTATTTATTGATATTATTGCTTCAGATCATTTTAATATAACTTTCCCAAAAACATATAACACATCTAAAAGTCATATTTAATAATTCTGCTTTGCTTGTGTACTTGTTAACGATACGGAGAGTATACACTTCACCAAAACCACCTGTCTTAATTGTCAAGTATATATTAACAAAAATACTGAGTATTGTATACATAGATGTATACATACATGCACACATACAAATTTACGCGTGCGCACAGATACCGTTATATATATATATATATATATATAT
>NC_068995.1:38605206-38606739 GCF_001194135.2 Octopus bimaculoides | reverse complement strand
AGAATTATGTTTTGTATCTGGTTTGCAAGGCTCCTTATGTGAATTCGTGTAATGAAATAATTTTTTTTTTTTGTCTAGGAGCAGTCATTATGCTAATGTTAATAACACACGCACAGGTTTCAATGCGACTCCTTTGTTATAAGACAAGTGGTTAAATACCCAACTACCTAATCAATTGTTTAACCAAGTTAAACAGAGAAACAATTAGTTCGATATTTAAACAATTGACTAATAATAAAGGTGTGTAATTGAACCAGTGGGCGTGTTAGTAATATTGGTGTAATGATTCTCCATAGATACAACAAAATATACGCATAGATGCAGGCATACACATGTACGTATATATGTATAGATGTGACATTCCCTATGTTTAACCTTAGATTAAAATCCTTATCGATTCACCAGAAGCGATAAATTACAGAACACAATATAAGTGAAGAATATTCTTTAATACAAAATCTCCGATGTCCAGTACTCGGCTTTACTCAGTTCCTATCAACAGCTGGTAAATAGAGCATGGTATTCTTTTGAAACTTCACTGCCTGTCTTCCTTTTCATTACAAAAATAAATCATTTGAGAACAATACATGCGTGGACGGCTATTTCAAGCGCACGCTTCTGATTTCATTTGTTGTTCGCGTGGTGAAATTCTTATAAAAATCAAAACCTCCATACAATCAAATTCACGGAAATCCATATCTGTTTATACAATATTCCAGCATGGTAATTTTAAGTACTGCTTTTAATTAATACTTTTAATTAAAGTCGTCTTTTTCAAACAATGTGTGTATGAGTGTTCATTTTGCGTGGGGCTGAGCGGTCACAGAGATATATGTATACTCATAGACATACATATATACATAGAATTGTATATTCATGTATACATATATGCATGAATCCATATACACATATGCTTACTTACGTAAATTCACATATAGACAAGCACAGGTTCATATTAAAACGTCTATCCATAAATTCTATTAACTCAGCACTTACATACATGAATGCTTACATCGCAAACCAATTTTTTTATGCGAATCAGTGATCAACAGAGCGGCTTCCTCGTGAAATTAACATGCAAGTGGCGTAAGTTTAAAGAAATTCTTAGGGAGATTCAATGTGACAGAGAATGTGTCAAACTTGGTGGCTTTTTAAAATACAGGTACTACACATTTTTGCCTGCTGAGTGGACTGAAGCAACGTAAAATAAAGTGTTTTGCTGAAGGGCAAAACGCGACGGCCTGAAGAGAAACCACGACCCTAGGATCGTGAGCCGAATACCATAACTACTAAGCAACGCACCTTTACACACACACACACACACACACACACACACACACACACATTCTCTCTCTCTCGCACTCGCACACATGCACACACACACACACACCACACACACATATACGAGGATGAGTCAAAAAGTAATGCCATTTTGTTTAGTACAAGTATAATTACCAACACAGAAACATGTATTATACATCAAAATGAAGCTGGTCCTCTGTGCATCACATCCCTACTTCTCAACATGGTCAT
>NC_068995.1:38604514-38604972 GCF_001194135.2 Octopus bimaculoides | reverse complement strand
TATATATATATATATATATATATATATGTGTGTGCGGGGGTGAGGGGTGCTGAAAAACAGCTGGCCTTGGGTAACAGAAAATACAGGAGGATCAGTTAAGTATGATTTTATTCAACATATGTTATCATCAGAAACAAGCATCTTATTATATACTACATTCACGGTATTTGAGTAACGTTCTTATCGTTGCAGATTTATCTTTAATTTCAGCCACTATATATATCATAATTATTACGTCGCAATTGTGTCAACCACTGGCATGACATCACAGTTTGTATATAAATCACGTGTGCAAGAAACACGAATTCGTGTTTAGGGACATAGAGATTGAATATTTAAAAAATTTCTCTGGATATATTTAGGTACAATGAAATTTGAATGCACTTGTATGAAAAGCACACACATTCACACAATACACACACATACACACACACGCACACACACATACATATATATAT
>NC_068995.1:38602311-38603301 GCF_001194135.2 Octopus bimaculoides | reverse complement strand
TATATATATATATATATATATATATATGGGAGAATTAAGAAAACAAAACAAAAGACGAAGACAGGTGGTGTAGACAACTAATAGTTGTATTAATATAACGCTAGGGATGTGAAAATGTCTTTAACCTTTCGAGGCTTCGCTCTTCCACAGAAAGGAACACCAGAAAGAAACAAGGAGAGAAAAAATGTATGTGTAGTGGCTAACGATCTATCATGGCGCTGTACGTTTGTATGTATGTATGTATGTATGTATGTATGTATGTATGTATTTGGAATTTACAAAAATAAACAAAGGAAAAGACGAAGACCAGTGTGAAAGTCTTGTGCGTTTCGAGCCTACGCTCTTCAACAGAAAAGAACACAGAAATGAGCAGAGAGAAAATTTTAAAAAAGGTGTAATGGGTAGCGATCAATCGTGGCGAATGCCGGACAGAGGTGGTCAGACAGGAGTGCTAGGAAAAAAGTAGAAATTGTAATCGGGCATGATTGAAAAAAGAGAAGAAAAGACAAAGAAAGAGAGAAAGTAGGAAAAAAGGGGAGAGAGAAAGGTAAATAAAGACGTGTGGAGGAAAGATTCAAAAGGTGAAAGGGAGAAAAAATTCAAAAGGCGTGAGGAGAAAAATTACTATTTGATTCATGCCACCCATGACACACCAAGACAAACATCCCCTTCAACCTTGCAAGACGAATATGCACAATAGTGTCAGAAGAAAATACTAGAGACTACAGACTACAAGAACTCAAAAACACACTAATTGACAGACACTACCCAGTTCAACTCATAGAGGAAGGAATCAGACGTGCATCACAAATTAACATAGAAAACTTAAGAAAAGTTAAACACAGCAACGCACATTCCCCGAAAATACTACCGTACATATCCGCATACAACCCCAGAAACAAAGAAGCCTTCACCATCATCACCCAAAACATACCAATGCTACATAAGGACCCCAAATTGAAGGAAATTTTACACACACACAAAATCATC
>NC_068995.1:38589813-38601395 GCF_001194135.2 Octopus bimaculoides | reverse complement strand
ATATATATATATATATATATATATATACATATGCATATATATGTATGTGTAAATATGTATGTATTTGTACCTAAGTGTATATAACTTTATGTTTCCACACAATACACAATAGATGTGCAATACACAATGCACATTACAAACTGTCTTGCAGTATATATACAGAAATTAAAAAACGTTGATAAATAACCGCTGGGAAAATAAAACATCTGGATCGCTATTATGTCTAATAGAATATATAAAATATCAAATACACATGAACAGCAATACCAATAACAACAAAAGCAACCACTTATGCAACAATACAGACAACAAAAATCATAATGATAATAATATTAACAATAGTAACAATAACAATTATTAAGAATTAATTGTCATAATAGTAATAATGATAATAATAATAATAGCACTATACTGGCGGCGCAGGTCCAAGCTCTGGCCACGAATATGAGGTTCAGAGCAAGTGCCTCCGATGTGCTGCATATCCATTACAGTAATGAAACCATTGCCCATATCATGAAAGAATGCCCTAGACTTGCCGAAAACCACTACAAGTTGTGGCGACACGACCAGGTAGCAAAAGTGATACATTGGAAACTGTGCGAAAAGTGGGCTAGAGAGAGGCAAAACGTGGTATGAGGACAAACTTCAGAGAGTGGCAGATTCGGAGACTAGCAAAATAATCTGAAATTTCCCAATACAAACAGATCAGGTGCTAGGGCATAACAGACCGGACCTAGTGGTGGTGGGCAAGGTACACCACATATGCTATATAGCTGACGTTGCATTCCTCTTTGACCCACGAATAGTCAAGTAGGAAGGCGAAAGTTAGATAGATACAACTCTCTTAAATACGACTATGGATAAATGAAGAACATGAAGACATTGTCAATTTTGGTTGCGTCTTGCAACTTTTTCAATAGTGGTTGACTACTGAAAAGTTTGCAAGAGACAACGAAAATTTAAAAAAAATAAAAAAGAAATAAGTTGAGATGTTAACGGTGACTGTGTTAAATTATACGGCACCAAAAGAGACTGACTCTGCCCAGACACAACAGTATATATATATATATAATTTGAAGTAAAGCAACAAAAATGCAATAGGTTATAGCAGTACGTACGTTTCGTACAAGCTCCATTTATTCATGTAGTGATAACACTAAAGAAAATACAATGAAAATGTACTCCTCAGCTGCATAAGAAATTATAATAAAGACCATAAAAATAAAAATAAGAAAATTATTTTACATAATAAAATAGAAAAAAAACATTAAACTGGCTAGGACTCTTGAAAATAAAAATTGTCTTATTATTGATAACAATACAAATAACTACCAAACTAACTGTTAACATAGTTGATGAGATAAATCTCCCTAGCTCAAACAATATCAATTGCATATCTAATAATACAACCAGCAATATTGATGTAAATAATTTAGATACTTGTATCAATAATCAACATAGCAATATATATATAGCCAATAAGCCCCTTAATTGCAATTGTAGAATTAAAGCCCACTGTCCGGTATCTGGCCGTTGTTTAACCCATAATGTAGTCTATAAATGTACAGTAACTACTCCAACTAATAATGACTTCTATGTTGGTTGCACAATCAACCTTAAACAACGATTATATAACCATTTTTCTTCATTTACACTTAAACATAAAGCCAATAGCACATCATTATCTAATAAAATTTGGGAATTGAAGGAAAATAATATTGATTTTAATCTTAAATGGGAAATCATCAGGAGAGCACAACCTTATAGAAATAGTAGATATGGCTGTGGACTGGGCTCTATGGAAATTTACGAAATTTTTAAACTTAAGGATAACTCTAATCTAATTAACAATAGATCTGACCTTAGGGTTCTATGTGTGCATTGTTACTCGCGCAACTTTAAATATTTTAAAAAGTAAATATTCTTTAAAAAGTAAATCTTACTAAATTTTTTAATTTAGTTTCTCTCATTTCCCTGACTAATAACTATTTTATTTGAGGTATGATTTTTAATATATACTTAGAATGTTTTTTAACCTTTCCCAACCCACTGATAGTAGTCCTACATTTTCTCTAAATTATTCCGTTCCCCCTACACACACTTCTTTTTCCGAACGAAAATAAGGGATTTGCAGTATATTAGTAGCTGACAGTAGATGATTCCACGCAAAAAATCTGATTTTTTTTTTTCTTCATGAAAATCGTGCGGGTGGTAGGATCAGAATTTACCAAGAATAAAGTCTGTTTATTGATTGACATGAGCATACTCTGTGACCATAATATCTCGGCAAAAGAATTTGATAGGCTCAGAAATTATAAAGGTTTGGTAATCGAAACCGAAACTATGTAGCATCTCAAGACGGTTACCAGTGATTGTAGGAAAATTTGAAATGATCAAAAAAGGAACTGAAAATTATTTAAGAATGATCCCTGGATTACCATCCATGTAGGAAGAGCGAAAGGTTGTCGTAACTTGTACGTCACACGTATTGAGAATGGCATTGTCGCTGTGAATTTTGTTTCCTTCCCCCCCACTTTATTTTATTTGTTTACTTCTTTATTATTCAATTTTGTCCTTGTTCTTTCTGTCTTACGCCTTTTCTCTATCACATGACTTTCTAAGTGTGTCTATTTTAATGTCCTGCCAATGTATACAGTACGTTTCTCTACCCTAGTTGTCAGGAAGACACTCGGCAAGAAATCGAAACAGGATTAAAAGAACATGCTAATGAAAATAATAAATATAATAATAAAAATTTCACATTTTGGCTCACTGCCAGTAAGTTCAGGAGTGGGATAAGTCTATTATATCGACCTCAGTGCGAAAATTATTCCTAATTTGTCAAACCCGAAAGGATGAAGGACAAAGTCGACATCGTTGGAATTTGAACTGAGAACGTAAAGACGGACAAAATGACGCTTAGCATTTTGCCTGGCGTCCTAATGATTCCGCCAGATCGCTGACTTTGTTAATAATTATAATACATGGATTGACCAAAGAAATTAAACATGAAATTTGGCTTAGAAAAATGTGCCAAAGCAACCGTGATGTGATAACAAGAAAACTAGCTAAGAGTAACAACATTACACTAGATAAAGCAAATTAAATAAGGGAATTAGACGGAAGCCAGGCATACAAATACTCGGGAATCAATGAACTAGATACGATAAACAACATAGAAATGAAAGAGAAGAATATGAATACTATAGACGTGTTAGATTAATACTGAAAACAGAGCTTAATGCGAAAACCAAGATGATAGGTATCAACACTCTACCAACCCCAGTTTTAAGTTACAGCTACAATATTCTTAACTGGCTTCTAAATTAACTAATTAAAATAGACAAGAAAACAAGAATGGATTATTTGAGAAAGACCAGAGACTGTATAACCAAATAAAAAGTGGAGAACGAAGTACTTAAGATGAGAAACCTAATGCAGAGGAAGCTATAAAGTTCTGGAGTATTATCTGGGATAAACCAGGAGTAATATTTGGGATAAACCAGGAGATGTAGAATGGTCAAAGAAAGTGAGGGAAGAAGTAGTGAGTGAGAAGCAGTCAGATCTAAGATTAACTAATGTATTAATGAGTAAAGCGTGAGGAAATATTCCGAATTGGAATGGTTCAGGGGGAGATTTAGTTCACCAGTAGTAGCAAAAGAAATCTGGTAGTTGATCTTGATGTTGAGCATAACGAAGCACGATACATATTTGAAAATATCTTTATCAAATATGTGACGATTCTGCAGCTCACCGATTTGATGTGAACAGTGTCTTTTTTAAACACAAGAATAGTCCATATGGAGATGAGCGGGTCTGTCGATGCCATTCATCGAGTGCTTTTTCGCTCTCAATATGTAGGGTGCTGCTATATGCGAGGAGAAATTTTCGGACGGTATATGCACACAGTAGTTAATCTTAGAAGTGAACTTGTGCGAAATGATTGTCAACTGAATTTTCTGTTTAAGTGCTAGAATTGCCGTGTGTTTTTTGGAACATCGATAAAGACAACAGCTTCGCACTTCGAATGGACATACAGGTGCATTGTCGTGAATGATTCATGTCTCAGTGGAGAGGCAATTCCCTAATCTCCTGATTAAGTAGGAAGTGAGTGGATGGTACGTGCAAGATAAATTTATAATTTGACTGATTGTAGTAGCACACTTGAATATCAATCAATATCTGGTGCGAGCGGTATCCCCTCAGTTTTTAGTTGACTTTCATCAGTTATAGGTGAGATTTGCTTCTTGCTTTACTGATATGTTTTATGCTGTTGTATTGTACGGAATTTCCTAGGACCAGACAAAATCGCATGAAGCGTTAAAGTTTACAGCAGAGAGAAAACAATACACTTATACATATTTAACTCCAATTACCTCAGTATGCGACCACCAAAATAAACTATCCGTACAAAATAAGAAAACTTCATTTCGGAGGCAAAGCTTTCTATGAGGACGTTCAGCTAACATGACAATGTAAATTTTATGCACACATTACTCAGTTAAAGGGTCCACTGATGCTGCAGTGAACGGCAGTGTCTACACTCTAGCTTCGACTGATCAGCTAAGCCACTAAAACAAACCCAAGGGCTAAGCCTGAAGTTGCGAACGTTTATCCCAAATTAGACGGAACTGGGCAAATCTGAGGCTGCAGAAGAACCAAACAAGCCAATGGACTTGAAGTCTTGCTATTCTATTATGTGACATGCCACAAGAGAGACTGAATTAAGATACAGAAGGTGATATCGGTCAGTCATCATGAAAAATATGTATTATCATGTATTATCACAAATAAATGCCAAAGATGGTCCAAATAGAAGTGATCACTAATTGAACGGTATCTTGGATCACGGTAGATCCAATGACCAGCGAATGAGATTGGGCATTTCTCAGAATATGTGAACAAAATTTCCCAACAAACTGTGATTTACTTGGTACTAAAAAGAAGTAGCTGAACAGTAGACGTATTTTTCTAACTCCTGTGAAATATGAAGTATTGCAGTTCTGATTTTAATCATTAATACCTATAAACAGATTGCTGCTAAACGTGACAAGTATTCACTTTTACACCTATCTTTCATTACGTAATCATCGACATATCTAACAAACACAATCAAAACAGAACTGTATTTTATAGGACTTTGCTAGACGCACCAAAGTGGACGGCTCATGATGTAAAATCTGGCAAGGTGTTAAGCCTAAAACCCATAAGCTTATATGTATGTGGGAAGTGTATGTCTGCATGTTTCTGAATTTACATACACACACGCATACACAATCATATGATACGTTGACGCGTACGAAACAGAATTTATATGTGCGTCACTCAGAGCTTCTGATTTTAACGATATTATTGAAATGAAGTGTGAAAGACGTCAATGAAAATTAACGCACCAGGAATACATTATAGGAAATAATCATCAATTGAAATTCATTGATAAATGCCTGATGCAAAGTGAAATAAAATAGTGTATTATTTGAAAAATAAATTCCAAAATGTGTCCTGTAGAACGCATAGCACATACTTAGGAAAATGCACATAGATCTAATCCCGAAATTAGTGGCCCTGTAACAAAATTGGAAACCATCACCATCATAATTATTATTATTATTATTATTATTATTATTATTATTATTATTACTACTACTACTACTACTACTACTACTACTACTACTACTACTACTACTACTACTATTATTGAGTAGTCTTATTTTCATGACGTGCTTTCTCTGTACTGCTGAGTGTAGTTCTGTGTGCCTTCGGTATTTGCGGTGGTTTGTTGTGATGCTCTTACTGTTTTATATATTTTATGATTATTGGTGCTACCTTGTTTATGGCTGGTGTTTCTAGGATCGATCTGTGGGGAATACCATCAAAAGCATTTCGGTAATCGATCCAGACCATCCATAGAACCTTTTTTTCTTTCTGCGACTGTCTTCAGTTATAGATTTGTTGATAAGTAGTTGATCTTCACAATGGTATGAGCCCTTTCAGCATCCCTTCTCTTCTGGAAACAGGTTGATTTCTTCCAGATACATGCTTATTCTCCGCGATATTACTGCGGCGAAGGCTTTGTATATTGTAAGGAGATAAGTTATCCCGCTGTAAATTTGTGGGTTTGCCGTTTCTGTGGATTTGAGAATCAGGGTAGTTTTCCCTTCCGTTAGCCATATAGAGATTGTCTCTCGGTCTGCTAGTATTTCATTAAATATCTCAGCCAGCTTTTTATGTGTTCCTGTCAGACTTTTAACCAGAAGTTAGGGATCTTATCGTGTCCGGGTGTCTTCCAGTTGTTTAGTTTTTGCAGTGCTTGGGAGAACTCTTTAGTTGTTAGAGTGGTCCAGATTTCTTCAGGTGCTGACTTCGTTGTTTTGATAGACCTTTTTTGAGGTTGCTCTTTCACCGACTATATTCTTCTTCTTCTTCTTCTTCTTCTTCTTCTTCTTCTTCTTCTTTTTCTTCTTCTTCTTCTTCTTCTTCTTCTTCTTCTTCTTATTATTATTATTATTATTATTATTATTATTATTATTATTATTCCTTCGTAACACAGTGTAGATAAATATGCACCGGAGTCTTTAGTCATCTGTCAGGTCACAATAAGGAAATCAGACAGATAATACTTTCTTTAAGATGTGCGCTGTGCCCAATATGGCCGCTTTTTGCAAGACATCAATATTGCATGGGATTTCCAGTTGTCTTAATAAGTCTTGCATTTTCAATGTGATTGAGACCAACGCTCCGATCACCACTGGTATCGCTTTACATTACCCTCACTTACTGTATACAGTCTGCCATTTCCACTTTCATTTCGGAGTATTTGGTGATGTTTTAAACCTCTTTACTCACAACAGTTGGTATGACTACATCAATGACCTGACAGCATTTGCCTCCCTTACTCAATATGACAATATCCGGCCGACGGTGTTTGATTACACGATCCGTCTGAAAATCGTAGTTCCAGAGTATCGTTAGTTTTCCATCCTCCTGCATAAATTTACTTGGTACATGCTCATTATTATTATTATTATTATTATTATTATTATTATTATTATTATTATTACTATTTTATGTTTGACTTTTGTTTTGCATTTGTACAAGTTGGATCCAAGTCTCACCCAGAGACCTCAAGAGACAACAAGTTAGAAGTTCATGTAGGTGTTATGCCTAGGGTATTATTATTATTATTATTATTATTATTATTATTATTATTATTATTATGATAATAATGATTATTATCATTATTATTATTATTATTATTATTATTATTATTGTTGTTGTTGTTGTTGTTGTTGTCATCATCATCATCATCATCAATGCCTTTGCACAGCTTCTAACGCTGGAGATGTTCTACGGTGTAAGCTATTCACTACCAGTGAACTAAGGTAACACCTCTTATTTTTCGAGCAACTTCCGGAGTATTCGAGTGGTTCCAAGCAATGCTATATACTGCAAGTGCTCCACACTTACTGCAGCCCCTATTTGTTCCACGTATTTTTCGAGATTTTTGCTCACTATTCCCAGGGCTCCAGCAATTATTGGTACTAGTGCTACCTTTTTTCATCGACCACAACTGCTTAACTTACCAAACTAACCTGTCATATCTCTCGATATTTCATTCTTCCTTATCGCATACCTTTTTGTCAGCTGGACATGCTATATCTATGATCCAGCATAGTTTCTTTTTTTTCTCAATTGAGATTATGTCTGGTTTCCTATTCTCTATCCCATGGTCGTACTGAATCATGAAATCCCATAGGATCTTTTCATTTTTTATTTTCGATGATGCCTTCTGGTTTGTGGTTGTACGAACGGTTTTTCTGTTCAGTCCATACTTGTTGCAAATTGTCCAATAGACAAGTCTGGCTATATAGTCGTGGCGTCTCTCATATTCCTTCTGGGATAGTGGTGTACATTGGCTGGTAATATGCCATACGGTTTCAACATTTTGTCCAGATTCTGCACTTACCACTTTCTGATGTATTGTCAATTCTGTATTTTATGTAGTTTCTACTTATTGCTTGCTCTTGGGTAGCACAGATTAGAGCTTCCGTTTCCGGTTTTAAATTACTTTTAGTCATGCACAGTCATCCGTTTTCACTGTCTGTCTTATCTTCAACACCCCTCTGAAATTGACCATGTATTATTTTCTTTACCCACCTATTTTCAGTTTCATTCGTTTTCAATTTCTTTTACTGTGCTTTATCTTTTCAATCTTTCATCCAACTCAAGCCTGACATAATATCGGATCTGTGGCATTTTTTACATACCATGCTACGTTGCTTTTTCTGCTGTAATGCTGTATTCGCATCCATTAAGTTTTCTTCCTCATCTTTATCTTCGTACATACAGTCTGTCTGTGTCACTTTTTGGTGTAGTGCCCCATATCTAGTTTGCAACTTCCTTGCGTTTCTGCCTACGCTGTTTAGTTTGTCTACTGTCCAAGCGATTACTCCTGCTCCATATCTAAGAAGTGAAACTGCTCAAGTATTCAAAGTTTCAATCTTATTCCGTTCGTTTAATTTCGACTTAAGGATCAGTCTCAGTCTGCGCAAGGACTCCAAGTTAATTTTTTCTGTCATTTCTTACTCTATCAATTTATCCATTTCCAATATCCTCAAGTACTTATCGCCTGTCTCATCTGCTTTATAACCGCCAACGACAGCATCGTTAGCCCGTCCATACATTTGATTTTGCATCTCTTCAAGACTACCACACAACATTCTCAGTCCAAACTCCATGTTGATATCAGCAATGAAGGTATACACCGTATCTGGGAGGGAGCTGACTCGGGCTTCATCTTTACCATAAAGTTTGAGGTCATTCATGAATAACAAATGGCTGACTTTTTGTTAACGGCTTTTGAATACATGCCCAGCTTTTTCTTTCCTCAGAATCAGTGTTAGTATTATCAAGCACATTACAAAGATCAGTCCCCTTGGAAGATACTCCTACTAATTTCTACAGTCACTAAACGTTTTCGTATGCTATCAGGTCCGTCCTCTAATTCGCCATACTTTTTTCCAAGCAATCGCTCAACATTCGATGCAATACCAAATAGGTTCAAACATTCCCTTATCCAAGAATGTGGGATCATATCGTACGCCTTACGACAGTCGATCCATGACATGGCCAAGTTACTTTCTCCTCCTCTTGCAGTCTCTAAGTACAGTTTTATCTATCAGGAGTGGATCCCTGCACTTACACCTGCACATACGCTTGCAACCCTTCTGCTCATGTGACATGACTACATTTTTTCTAGATGTTCGTACATTGATTCTGCGAGTATCCCAGTCCATAGGTTCTACATAAATGGCAAACAGGATATCGGCCTGTAATTGTCTACCTGTAATTCGATGTTTTTCAAGCACAGCACTGTCCTACCCTGTGTCAAGTGGTGTTACTTGGTCGGCATTTAGCAAGGTGTTGAGTTGCGCAGCTATTCGTGCATGACATTCCCCAAATCATTTGATCCTGTAGCCTTGAACTTCCAGTTCAACATTTTTTCTTTCTTTTTTGTTGATTTCCTTCACTTCCCTAATTGAAATGACTAGTTCTGCCTGTTTTGGACAGACTACTGTTTGTTTCAGTTCTTGCAACCATTCAGCATCCTTCTTGTGCTCCTTGTCTTTGCTTCAGATATCACTCCAAAACCATTGAATTTCATTGTTATCTGGTATCAACTTTTCATCCGTATACTCTTCATTTAATTCTTTATAGAAACTCTTCTGATCTATTCTGAATGACCTGTTCTGGTGGTAACCCTTCATTCTTTGGTCGTATCTTACCATCTTTGCCTTCATTGCAACGAGGCGCTGTTTCAGTTCCTCACTTACCACTTTCAGCCCCTCTCTTTCAATATTATGCTTCCTTTTCAGCGCCTTGTATTTTGTTCGCTCCTAGGCTTCCACCCACTTCTTATTTTGGTTTAACAGAGACATTTCCTTCGAGAACATGTTTAACCCTTCCTGTATTCTTTTCCACCATGGTTCTTTTCTTCTCTCACTCCCATTATATTTCTTTTACCTGACATCAACACCCACGTTTTCTGCGACAACAACACTTGCTGCCTTGATCAAATTATTTGTTTCTGTGATGTTGTTTCTTCTGATGTATTTCAGAAATTCATTGACATTTTTCTTTTCTTGGTTCAATTTCCATCGATCAACCTTTTTAAGGTTGCAAATAATGTCGCTATCGATCTCCCGTTGTCTTGATTTTATTCTGTCTTAGATTGCTTTTTGTTCATCTGTCATGTTGCCATTAGTTTTAAAGTCTTCTTATTGATCATCTATATGTCTCTCATCACGTAATCTACCACTGCTCCTTTCCTGTGCTATTAGATTACTCTTATAATTAAGACCTCTATTTTCATCGTTATCTCTGCTGCTATTTTCGAAGACCCGTCTTTTGATTGCTTCGAGCTCTATTTCTGTGAACCAACGATTTTGTTCTTATTGCCTTACCTTGAACATATAGTCTCTGTTCCGTGAGTTGAAACAATCACTTTTCTCTCCAATGATCATAATTACGTTGTCTATAACGTAATTTGAGCACCATTTTAATCTACCGGGCTGCTCAGGTAGTACCACTCCATGACCACAGCATTAATTTGCTTGCTCTATCTGCGCCGTGTGTGGTGCTCTCTTTCTGGATATCGACAGGCTATTCACAATATTTTGTTTGTTCATTGTCACTCATATGATGTAGCGATTATCAGATTGCGCAATTACCAATGTTTTTATTGTGACACCATCACTAGATATATCATTAATTAGTCCATGAGAGGCTCCACACGTTTCTTTTCATTATTATTATTATCATTATCACCATCACTGATATCTCTGATATTATTATTTTTATATGTAGTAGCAGTAGTGGTGGCAGCAACAACAACAGTAGCTGGGGTGTGGGTATTGGTAAGGGTGGTAGTTGGGCCTGAGATTCCAGTGCTTTGATAATAGTAGTAGCTGTAGTATTAGCAGCTGCAGCGTATTATTATTATTTTTACTTTTAACATTATCACCATCAACACCACTACCCTTGTTATTGTCATTATTACTATTTCCATTTACTATTAAAGATTTTACTAAATGTTCTTTATTTTCAAAATTTTGTTTTGTATTGGAGATAAACATAAATATGTCGTTGTTGAAGGAAATAGTTGGGTAACATCTTGGTGAAATAGATCATAATCTCTAGGTCACTAAATATATTCGGCAGATGATCGGGTAGTCAGTCATAGAGACAAAAGAATTTTCGCACCCTTTGGTTCAGCAGAGGTCAAATGTGTTTACTACAACCAGAGTCCACTGAGAGCGCACCTTTGGCCTTGAAAAGAAGCAATTCAACCTGTTCTATTTGTAATTCTAGTAGAGAAAACAATAATATATATATATATATATAGTAGCTGTGTGGTAAGTAGCTTGCTTATCAACCACATGATTCTGGGTTCAGTCCCACTGCGTGGCACCTTGGGCAAGTGTCTTCTACTATAGCCTCGGGCCGACCAAAGCCTTGTAAGTGGATTTTGTAGACGGAAACTGAAAGAAGCCCGTCGTATATATGTGTATATATATATATAT
>NC_068995.1:38588452-38589448 GCF_001194135.2 Octopus bimaculoides | reverse complement strand
TATATATGCTGATATTCACGTCGTTGAATCTTTGAATTTCTGAATTAAGATGTGTTGCAATAAAATGTGTGTTTACGTATTTGATAAATATACTAGTTTTAAAATTTTCTTGAAATGTTTGTCTGTCCAGTTGGGGAATACAGTAGGACTTTTGGAATGAAAAAGATGTTTACATTTGTGAATACTCAGGGAGTATCAAAAAGAATAGAAAACGAGTTTTAAGATTTACTAAATATGATCTTTTGTATGAATGTACAGAGAGAAATAGTAGTGTTCTTAGAATAAAAAGGTGGATGATGTTTACATTTTCGAATACTCAGGGAGTGAGGAAAGGATAAGTATTCACAGTAGTTGTAGATATTAATGTTTTTTTTTTTTTAAAGCTGATCGTTTGTGTGTTCGAAAGCTGTAGGTAAGTTTCCTCACTTATCTTATTTTGATGAAAATGTAAAATATTCAGAGGAAATTGTAGATATTCCAGTCTTTGGGAATAGCAGGAAGAAGAGATGTTCACCTTGTTGGATTTTTGAATTCCTGAATTTCTTTTCCTTTTTCTTCTGGAATTATTCTTTATAAAAGTTTTGCTGTGGTTTTACAGTTTTTGTAGTTGTGCAGTATGTATATATCGGTAGGTGCTTACTTCCTTAATTTTTTTATTGTGCATCTAATTGTTTTGTTACAATAAAAGGCTTCTTTACATATTCTGTTAATCAGGGAAGAGGGAAAGATAAAATGTTCACACAAAATTGGAAATATTAAAGTTACTAAATTTTTTTAGGTGTTCGTTTGTATGTCCGTTCAGCGAAGACTGTGGTGTTTTTTGCAATAAAAAGGATGTTTGCATTTTCGGATATTCAGGGGAAAAGGAACGGAAAGAAAAGTAAGGCAAAATTTTTTGACGGAAAATTGTAGGCCATTATTTTAACAGAACTTTATTATTATTATTATTATTATTATTATTATTATTATTATTATTATTATTATTATCAGAAAGAC
>NC_068995.1:38587212-38588205 GCF_001194135.2 Octopus bimaculoides | reverse complement strand
TAACAGAACTTTATTATTATTATTATTATTATTATTATTATTATTATTATTATTATTATTATTATTATCAGAAAGACTGCCATCCACGTGGTTTTCCTCTAGATATGTGATAATATTTTCACATTTTACTCCCAAGTATGATAATTTATATGTTATTTAACGTCTAATTATTTCTTCGTATAATATTGCTCACTTGCTTATTAAATATTGCATTCATTGCTTTATCATAGTCATAATTTCTCTTTTTTTAAACAAACACCATAGTTGTCCATCTACAGAAGTGGTGGGGGCAGTTTGTCAAATTTTACCTTCCCGTCTAAGCAACAGAGAGATTCCAATTCAGCGGGCCATCTGTAAGCTTTGCAGTATGAACAATGTTCAAGATATTCCCTGCATTGTGTGGTTCTATAATATACAGAACAACCTCTTCTTGAAAATTAATCAGAACTGGCATTCATTGATAATCCTTTAACAGAATTCTTTCTAGTTTGAAAGTTTTTTCGTTTGTACTCCTGCTCTAGATATTCGGTTTTGTCTTCCAGCACCCTGTTTGTTGGCACTGGTGTTTCTGTTTGTATTTCACTTGAGTTTGGAAGGCTTCCCATTTCATATTGATTATCAATAGGCAGACGGTGAATGCTGACACAGTGTCCTATTTTGAAATAGAATATTCTATTCTCGAGGGTCCAGACCAGTCAGTCATGTGTAGCGGAAATAGAATCATCTCTACGTCTACGTGCATATTCTGACATTTGTTTCAGTTGCTTTGCCCTCGTTTCATCTGTTTCAGGTGCACGTTTTTCTCACTGCCATCGTGCCTTTGCTGCAAAATGTTTTTTTCTATTCAGTCGTCTATATTTCTGGACGCCTCATATTGAATTGCAAAATTCCAATGTGATAGATGTGTAAAAAGCAAATCAAACCTGCAGTGTGAGTGTGTGTGTGTGTGTGTGTGTGTGTGTGTGTGTGTGTGTGTGTGTGTGTGTGTGTGTG
>NC_068995.1:38582249-38586605 GCF_001194135.2 Octopus bimaculoides | reverse complement strand
TATATATATTTACATTAAGTGTATAGAATAAAAGGTGGGTTTTGCAAATGGTAAATGAATACTTAAAATGAAAATATTGAAATTAATATATATTAAATTATCATTAAGGAAAATAGACGCGAGTGAGAGTGAGAGATTGTTGCCAAAATTGGATAATTTCGCCAGCAGCGAATTAATATCTTTTTATTAAACATTAAAATCTACACCGCAGTCAATACAACTAATATTGAAAATTTGTGAAAAACTTGTAGTTCAAATATTCTATAAATTTCAGAAATCAAAAATTCAGGAAATTTCTTTGAACATGAATTTATAAAATAATTTCCAGACGGTAAAGCCTTTCATAATTGCTTTCTTTTTGTAACTGTTACTTACCTAATTAATAAGCCACTTTCTCCATTCTTCTTCTTCTTTTTCTTCTTCTTCTTCTTCTTCTTCTTATTATTATTATTATTATTATTATTAATATTATTATTATCATTATTATTATTATTATTATTATTATTATTATTATTATTATTATTATCATTATTATTATTATTTCATATTAATACTCAAGATTTGACCGTTGGAAATAATTCCTAATATCAAGCTACAAAAGTTACGTTCGATGACAATAACCTTCATAAGTACCTTAGCGGTCCCCAATAACCCTGTTTTATGGGGAGCTACACTAAACTAGGTTTATGCCTATTTCCTTTCTCCAGCTGTCCCAATCCTTAGGGATAGTTCCTGACGCACTTATAAGTACAGCGATACATTTTAGACGCACTAACCATAGCTTCTGTAACTGCATGTCTAGGTACTTTCTTATTTGCTTTATACCTCTCATACTGACTTTTTCATCGTTTGGAACTGTAAAGTTAATTACCGGATACTTTCTAATTAGTTTGCCTAATACTACTAAACCAAGCTTTCTAGCTTGTGTTTCTTATCAAGCCGGATGTAAAAATCCCACAAAATTTCATGTCTTATCCTGTAGCACCTTAGTAGGCCCATCTTTATACCACTTATCAGTGAACCTTGCCTAGTCTCCTACTAGTTTTCAGTTTCTACAATCTTCTGACTTTTATCGCTCAGTCGTTGTATTTAGAAAGCTTTTCGAATTCTCTGAGGTATAGTATATCAGCTGGTACTCTGAAATCTGTTAGGTATTTTACCGATAGTTTTAATAATTATATCAGGTCTATATCATTTATTTTTTTCTTATAACAGATGGGTAAGTCCCACAGAATTGTTACTCTATTACCAGTTGTCACTGGTTTTGTGTAGTATTCATACCAGGCTTTAGGTCGTAGAATGTCATAATAATGAAAGATGTTCCAGCGTAGATACCACCCTATTCGGTCATGTCTAGTTTTGTACTCGGTTATTTCATGTCTTGAACAGCCTTCCATAATATGTTGAATTGCATTATTATTTTATAACATAGTCTACACATTTGGTCAGCGTCATTGTGGAGAACGTTTCGTTGGGAATTTGTTGTGAATAGAGATTAATCCTGAGATGCCATAATAAAACCTTCAGTTACTGCTTTTAGTCTTGTACAAGCCAACCACTGATGTCTTCTTTCTTTACAATAAGCCCTGTGAGGTCTTTGTCTGTCGTCTTTTGGTGCTTCTGTTGTTATTGTAGATTTGGCATTGTCATTTGCATCTAAGTTTAGATCTCTTTAATACTTCTGTGACACTTTGATATCAGAATGCAGATTCTCCGCCCCTTCGTGTTGGTTCCTTAACTGTATGAATCAGCCACTCGTAATCATTATGGATGTATGAATGAAGTCTTATATTCATGGCCTTGAAGGATAATTCTAGGTGGATGAAGCCTCTGCTAACCCCATTTCTCGGGTACGGTAGGTTCTATGAACATCAGATTTTGGAAGAAGCATTGTTTGTTGTCATTAGTTTTTTTCGTTTACATTCGATTTAATTATATATTTTATATCCCAGTTAATTATATTATATCTGTACCGTACCACTGGGACAGCAAATGCATTAATCTCTTGGAAGAAGGAAGTTGCATGGCGTGTGATATTCGCAATGACCATAACAGAGCTAGTTGAGCAGATAATATCCATCAAATTTTGCCAAAAGCTTGGAGATACCTGCTCAAAGGTCTACACAGTGTTTTAAAAAGATTTCATCGTTCTCGATACAATCAAGGAGATCTTGTACAAGCGTAACTCGACTGTCTTATTGGTCAGATGGAGGCCATTTTGGCATAAACGGACAGACGCGTGTCTCATACCCAATTCTTCAGTGATAATTGACTGAATTGGACCGTAACTAATCTGCACATCCTCTGATATCTCATGGATGGGGATTCGACGATTTCCCATCACAGTCCAACGCATATCTGCAATGTTTTTTCTCAGCTCTGCTGGTTGAATGTCTTCCAGAAATTACGTCAATAACGCAATACCGCTCAGCACAAATTGACCTTCAATGCTGCTATGCATGTGCACTACGTTTTAGCGTTCTAGGCCACTTCCGCTGATTACAGCAGTGCTTCAAAGGATGGTGTGTAACGTATAATCGTCACATTGATCATACCAGTGAAAACGATTTCTGCGCCAATGTACGGGCATGTGGTAGCTAAAATTGTTCCTCAATCACGAAGGCAGATGTACGTTTGCCAGCATTGCGATTGATCGGGGTATATACCAAGGAGGTTCATTGTAACCATTACTTTTTTGACTAGCACTTGTACCTCTGTCACTTGAGTTGAACCGTCTACAATACGGATACAAAATTTTTGATAGAACCATATCTCACTCATTTTATAATGATGATCTCACCCTACTTACAAAAATCAATAATGCTCTCCATGGATTACTAACAACTGTGAAAAGTTTAAGTGAAAATATAAGGCATGGAATTTGGCTTGGATAAATACCCCAAAGCAACATTAAAAAGGAAAAAACTCATTTCTTCATTTTGCTTTACGCTAAAAGGCAACATTATATTGAAGAATTAGACGGAGATGGAAAATAAAAATTGCTTGGAATAAGTGAACGGAAAAGGATCCAACACAGCAACAATACGGAAAAATCAGGAATACTATAGAAGATTATGGCTTATGCTGAAAATGGTATTGAATTCCCAGAATAAGATTCAAGACATTAATACACTTGCCTTCCCCGTCGTACGGTACAGATATAATATTTTTACTGGAATAAAAATAACATAATTAACAGGAATATAAACGAGAAAACATAATGCTTCTTCCAAAATCCGATGTTCATAAAACCTACGTTAGCCGAGAAAGGGGATAGTAGAGACTTCATCCACCTAGAATTATCATACGTTGCCACTAAGATAGGAATTCGTTCGGGGCAGAGAATCTGCATTCTGATATGAAATTATCACAGAAGTATTAATGGGAACTAACCTTAGATGTAAATGACAATGCACAATCTGCAATAGCAAGACAACCATCAAAACACAACAAACAAGGACCTCACAGAGCTTATCGTAAAATGGGTAAAATCCACTGCATTGTTAGTATCCAAATAGAACATGAAAAGCAGCTATAAATGCAGAAAGAAGACATCAGTGGTTGGGTTGTACACATCTAAAAGCAGTAACTGAAGATTTTATTATGGCACCTCACGATTAATATCTATTCACAACAAACGCCCAAAAAACGTACTCCACAATGATGCTTACCAAATGTGTAGACTATGTGATAATAGTACCAAAACAATTCAACGCATTATAGAAGGCTCTGCAAGACATGGAATAACCGAGTACAAAACTAGACGTGACCGAATAGGGTGGTATCTACGTTGGAACATCTGTAATCATTATGACATTCTACGACCTAAAGCCTGGTATGAATACCACACGAAACCAGTGGCAACTGGTAATAGAGTAACAATCCTGCTACTCTTTAAACTTCATTAATCTGCCAACAGTCCTGATACTTATTGATCATATCTCATATATCTATATATATAAAAATGAGAATGTGTGTCTGACTGTCTGTCTGTCTGTCTGTGTGTGTGAATCCCTAAAACTCGAGGACTACGCAGCCAATTTCATTCAAATTTTACACATGCCTTACTTAGGGTTCCAGTTGTGTTTTAGTCAAAAACAATTTTGAACTTCTTGCAGAATTCGAGCCCACGGCAACATAATATCTCCTCCACTATTTAAGTATTACGTGTCAAAAATGAAACAAAAACACTCCTGTCAAATACTTTCACTTTAAAAATGAAACTATTCTACTAACTGAAACAATCACATTTCGATACTGTAATGACAGATACTTTCAGAGAGAGAGAGAGAGAGAGAAAGAGAGAAAGAGAGAGAGAGAGATGTATATGTACACGTTATTCCACTAACTGAAACA
>NC_068995.1:38574517-38577492 GCF_001194135.2 Octopus bimaculoides | reverse complement strand
TTGCATTTGTAGATGTTGGCTCCACTTATTATTATTATTATTATTATTATTATTATTATTATTATTATTATTATTATTATTATTATTATTATTATTATTATATATTTAAATTTTGCTTAGCATTTGTAGATGTTGGCTCCACTTCTCACCGAGAGACCTCAAGAGACAAGTTAGAAGTTCATGTTGATGTTATTCCGAGGGTGTCAGATGTATGGTTTTGCAGAAAGTATTATTCCAGAGTGTGTTTAAGAAAACATAAGAAAATTATGAGTTTGTTTTGAAATTTGAGATTACATAGGCAGTATTTTATGTACGATATCGGCAGTTCCCATGATCACTATCTTTTGAATTTCTGCCATTTTGGGGTTTCCTCAAATCTGAGCTAGGTAGCAATCAGCCCATTTTGCAATCATTCCAAGGGCACTTAGAACAGTTATTCTTTTACTCTTGAGGTTCCACATTTTGCCAGTTTCTATCTCAAGGTCTTTATACTTGCTCAGCTTTTCTCTCGATTGGGAGAGTCATATCAATGTGAGGACTGGCCTATTCGCATCTATCTTTCAGTCAATTTGAATGGTGACGTTCCGGCGGAGTGAAATGTGATCTTTTTCAAGTTCTGGAGGTGGTTTGTGTTCCAAACTGTTTTTATCAATCGACGGGTTCAGGATTTTCGCAAATTACCCTGTGAATGTATTGTGCTGCTCAATCATCCCTGTTGAGATACTCTGTAGTCGCAAGGGGACTGAACATGGAGACAACATTATTATTATTATTATTATTATTATTATTATTATTATTATTATTATTATTATTATTATTATGTTGTTGTTATTTTTCTTCTTTATTCAAATTTTCTTCCATTTCTTGCCGAGTGTTTTCCGTACACCTTGGGCAGAGAAACGCGTTGTATGCATTCCCAGTTTACACACGCAAATTCACAGGTAAGACATGTATTTAAGAAAAAAAATATTCATGAATGGATGTTGTTTTCACAGCGATAATGCTCTTCTCAGTACATGAGTCGTTCCAGTTAGCACGATTTTTTGCACTTCCTGTAGGGATGGTAAGCCTGGTATCATTTTCAAATAGGTTTCAGTACCTTTTTTTTATAATTCCTAGAGATCCTACAATCACTGGTATGGTAGTCGCCTTGAGGTGCCACATTTTTTCAATTTCTATTAGCAAGTCTTTATATTTACTGATCTTGTCAAATTCTTTCGCCGCTATATTATGATCAGAGGGAATACTCATGTCAATTAATAAACACGTCTTCTTTGTCTGATCTTTTATAATAATATTTGGCTTATTAGCTTTTATAGTCTTGTCGGTATGTACGGGGAAGTCCCAGAGAATCGATACATTTTCTCCCTCAGTCACAGCTTCAGGATGGTGTTTATACCATTTGTCAGCGGTTTTGATTTTATAATGCTGACATATTGTCCAGTGTAAATACTGGCCAACCCTGTCATGTCTTGCTTTATATTCTACAGGTGCTAAGACTCTACACCCTGAGATTAGGTGGTCTATAGTTTCAATCGCATCGTTACAAAATCAGCATTTTGGGTCAGCTCCATTTCTTATCACATTGGCTTTGTAGTATTATGTTTTTCTCCTTTCTTCAAATTTTCTTCTATTTCTCGCCGAGTGTTTTCTGTACACCTAGAGCAGAGAAGCTCATTGTATGCATTCCCAGTTTACACACGCACATTTACAGGTAAAATACGTATGTAAAAAAAATAAATGAATAAATAAATTCATGAATGGATGTTGTTTTAATAGCGATAATGCTTTTCTCATTACATAAGTCGATCCAGTTAACACGATTTTTTGCACTTCCTGTAGGAATGGTAGGCCTGGTATCATTTTCAAATAGGTTTCAGAACCTTTTTTTTATAATTCCTAGAGATCTTACAATCACTGGTACGGTACTCGCATTGAGATGCCACATTTTTTTTCAATTTCTATTAGCGAGACTTTATATTTATTGATCTTGTCAAATTCTTTCGCCGTTTTCAAATTCTTTCTTCTTGTCAATTTCTTTCGCCGCTATATTACGATCGCAACGAAGATTCATGTCAATTAATAAACACATCTTCTTTGTCTGATCTTTTATAATAATATCCGGTTTATTAGCTTTTATAGTCTTGTCGGTATGTACGGGGAAGCCCCAGAGAATCGACGCTATTATTATTATTATTATTATTATTATTATTATTATTATTATTATTATTATTATTATTATTATTATTATTACTATTATTATTATTATTATCATTATTATTATTATTATTATCATCATCATCATTATCATTATTGTTGTTGTTGTTGTTGTTGTTATTGTTATTATTCTAATATTAATAGCATTATCAATAATACAATTTCTATAATGACTAACTTCTCTACTAATACTTCTGCTACTATATATACTAATAGCCATAGTGGTGATGATATACTTGTACGCATTGCGAGTATGATTATGGTGGTAGTGATACTAATAATATAACTTTAAGAATACGGCTAATTACAACATTGATAACACTATTAATACTACTGCTAGTGCTATAAATGATAATGCTGCTGCTGCCTACATTTCTGGTGCTGCTGGTGCTACTACTGATGCGGCTGCTGCGCCTCCTCCACCTCCTCCTCCTACTACTACTACTATCACCGCGGCTGCTGCTGTTGCTGCTGCTGTAGTTGCTGCTATTACTTCTACTAATAATAATGATAAAAAGGATGATGATGATGGCAATAATGATGATGATGATGATGATAATAATAATAATAATAATAATAATAATAATAATAATAACAATAATAATAATAATAATAATAATAATAATAATAGTAATTAAGGAAGCTGACAAATACAAACAAGAAATCAATCTACCTAACAAATACGAAGAAGAAGAAGAAGAAGAAGAAGAAGAAGAAGAAGAAGAAGAAGAAGAAGAAGAAGAAGAAGAAGAAGAAGA
>NC_068995.1:38569685-38572490 GCF_001194135.2 Octopus bimaculoides | reverse complement strand
TGGACTTGCCCCATGATAAAAACTGGTGGGAACACAAACCACCCCCAGTACTTGAAAATGATCACATCGCACTCCTCTGGAACTTCACCATTCAAACTGACAGAAAGATAGACGCAAATAGGCCAGACATCATACTGAAAGACTTCAGACAAAAATCATGCCTCCTCATTGATATGACTGTCCCAATCGATATAAACGTATCTGTCAAGACTTTCCAAAAACTGAGCAAATATAAAGATCTTGAAATAGAAATTAGCAAAATGTGGAATCTGAAGACGAAAACAACACCTATTGTCATAGGTGCCCTGGGAATGACAGCGAAACGGGCTGATTACTACCTAGATCAGATTCCAGGAAACCCCAAAATGGCTGAAGTTCAAAAGACACTGCTCAACAACAACCAGGTTTCATTAGAAAGTGACAATAGTTTCACTTTCAATCTCAACCAAAATTACAAATTATTACATTACGAGAGTGACGATGTTTCAATAAAGAAAGTAATGTTTCGCCGTATTAGTCACATCTGAACTATAATAAAGAAAGCTGCTTATCATCTATATTGTGATAAGTTTATACTGTTGTTTTACTTTCTTTCTTTCACTTTTAATTCTAATGTGATAACATTAAGATCATCATATTTCTATTATATTTGAAATAAATCAATAATTTACACGCTAATGTGAACAACATTACACATTGGCAACTTTCCGTTTTTACAACCACCACAGTAGAATGGTGTGTGAGTTTATGTGTTGACTGACATAACGAACGGCTGGAGGCGAAACTCTTCACAAAAACAATGAGGTAACATGTCCAAGGTATATAAAAATACATACTTAACGTTCAATTATCAGTTAATAAATATCGCAGCAGTTGCTAGTTTGCAAGGTATGTACAGTTAAACATTAACACTCAAATTAATATTTAATACATGTGCTTAATATATATATATATATATATATACATCCAACTCCACCCTTGATTTCCCCACTCTCGCTTCCCCCACCTCCCAGCACCATCATACCATACTACACACTACTACACCATACACCACCATACCACACAACACATCGCATCAAATCACACGACCAAGCACACACTAGCACTGACCACTTCCTAGCTCCACATCTTCAGACCTACACATGCACATACGCACTCGTCAAGGTCACCAGCCGTCTTCCACAAGCAGATACATAGTTTCTTATACACACGCACAAGTACCTTCGTTTTGGGATCACCACTACTTTATTATCTTCCCTTCTTCCTAGCTCTCCAGTGTGACCCTTCTGTCCGGCATTCGACATGACAGATCGCTAGCCACTACACATACTTATTTCTTCTCGTTGTCTATTTCTGTGTTCCTTTCTGTGGAAGAGCGTAGGCTCGAAACGTTAAAGACTTTTTCACTACGCGAACGTTAAACTAATACAACTGTTTGTTGTCTTCGTCATTTGTTTTATTTTTGCGAATTCTCCCTATATATATATATATATATATATATATATATATATATATGAATGAAGAGATTTATCCAGAATAATTATTCTGGTATTTACCATTATATTAGCAGTTCATAATGTGCTTCTACTTGGTTAATTTATACCGCATACAAAAAAAATATATATACTACATACATACAACCGCTTACAAAAATAGGTATTAATGTATATTTTTTCTATGTTCATAATTTAATGTTTACAATATTGAAAACAATATGCCACCAAAGAAAGGACGTAATTTCTCCAAAAACTAGTATAAAGTAAGGAGGTTTGTAGAAAACCGATGGCGAGAGCCTCAAGAAAGAAAGGAATGAGACCTTCTCAAGTTCAGGAAAGGCATGCTGCAGCACGTCAGATAGAGTCTCGAGAAAGAAGAGAGATTAGATTTGATTTTCTCAAGATCAGCAAATGCATACAGCAGCACTTAATGCTAGATCACTAAATCAATGATATAATGATTAGACAGAGGTCCAATAGAAGAGCTCTCTCAGAAAAAGTCTACATACAAATTCGTCCTTCACAACTTCTGAAGGTATTTTCAGATATAATCCTTCCCATTCTTATAAAAGCTCTGTCCAAATTGGCGTGCGAAACACAAACTTTCGTTTCTGTAGATCTTCGCAATTTTGAAATGAAACCAAAGGCATGTGCTACTTAGGTGGTCAGGTAACATCGCCAGCACTACCTCTAATAGCGTGTACTTCCATCCAGTCTAAGTATTTTCTGAACAATATCAGACAATACAACTCTGCATTTCAAATGACATCGTCTATACATCTAAGAAGAGAGTTAAAAATAAATTTACACCGATGACAGAGTCCAATGGCAAGTCTATCACCTCATTGTTTCCATGTTACGCACAAATGAACAACCGCAGGTTCTCCAAATGTACTTTATGAGTGATGTAGTACAACAAGCCCTTAGGATGTGTCAAAATATCAGATGACGGGTCGCGTTAAACATAGAGCCGACTGCTGCAAAAAGAGTATGTCCTCTAACAGCTATTCTATGCGTTCAAAAATCACGTAAACCCCACCCCCAATTTTCCATGACACGTTAGAGCCGGAAATACTCCAAATGGACGCATAGCAAGTTGCTTAGTTAAATTCACCCATCATTCACTCCACAAATGCTTTGCTGTCATTGCTGCACTTTCCCATATCACCTGTTTGAACATAACTGCAATAAATTATATACAAACTATGCTATTGTAATCACAAGCAACGGCGGATATCTATTGTAGTATATATATATATATATATATATATATATATATATATATATATATATATATATATATATATAT
>NC_068995.1:38567314-38568973 GCF_001194135.2 Octopus bimaculoides | reverse complement strand
AGAGAGAGAGAGGAAGAGAGAGAGAGAGGAAGAGAGAGAGAGAGGAAGAGAGAGAGAGAGGAAGAGAGAGAGAGAGGAAGAGAGAGAGAAAGGAAGAGAGAGAGGGAAATTAAGCCTTGTATTATTGTTGTTGTTATTATTATTATTATTATTATTATTATTATTATTATTATTATTATTATTATTATTATTATTATCATTATTATTATTAACCAATTAGAAGACAATAATGCGAAACGTATGCAGAACACTTTATTGAAGTTCTTGTAGGTGTATTCATTCACTACTTACGCATAGACTTCACACGCAGATACATGCAACGGCCTATAGAAACAGACACGGACACACATTCAATCATTTGTGTACACCTCAAATTATATTACACATCATTTATAAAGAGGTTAAGCACATTTTATATTAACATATTCCCTCTAAGCTGTATAATTTAGCGGTCACACACGCGTTATAGAAATAGGGAAAGAAAATATAATTTTGCGGACAAAAGGCTTTAGAGATGAAAACGGTCTTCTTAATTGAAGACATGTTAGCGAGAGTTTCTCACATCTATGTGCACAAAATTTCTGCTAGCAAACATCTGAAAAATACTCAAGGCATTATAAGGTACATTGTATGCCTAAAATTTGTATTTTATAAAGTAAGGATATCATACAATGCACGCTCTCGATCACTTTCTGCCTCTCTCTCTCTTTCTCTTTATCTATTTTTAGCTTTCTGTTTCTCTCTCTCTCACACACATATTCCCATTTACACACATATAATGACCATTGTTTAAAAGATTTTGCGTACAACATAGAACTCGCTACTAAAATTTCACATACACGAAAACAGATATAGAAACACTCTTGCGAGAGTAAACACAAATTGCTCAGACAGACTTCTGCTGTTTCTCTCCCTCTTTCTTCGTTTATTATTCAACTACGGTAGCAACTGAGCATTCACCTACACTAGTAGTTGTACAATATTCTTAAGGACGCAGTTTACTCAGACGTAACATCTTTCAGGCTTTGTCGCAAAATTGAAAACTGTTAACATTTTTAAAGAGGACTTGCCTCTCGGTAAATTGCGGCATACAAATATTGAGAATTGATCTAGTAGAACAAGTTTGCATCAAAATTTGTGTCAACATTATAGGAGAGTAAGTAACCCTTCTAATTAAGTTTAGATCTAAATAACTTCTTTTTTAATTTTTAAAGCAAAATATCTTTATCTCAGCTTAAATGATAGAAGAAAGCACGACAAATTTCATAGTATTAATTGACATATTACAAATTAGCATTATAGCATGCAATGCGGTAGAATTATTCGACTACGTATCACTAAATTTCAAATAACGTCATCAGTTTTTCCAGTAACTGAAAATATTCCCAATCGTTAGTTCTGTCCTAAATATAATAATCATTATTTTAGACATACATAAATTCTTTTGAAATGAGTAAAAGTTCTGCGTTATTCACATATCTACTTTCGTAGTATGAATTCATATCCAGTTGGCAGTGATCCTCTGAAGTGACCATAAACAACAGGTGTTATAAATACAAATACACACACACACAAACACACACCCGTACACAGGCACACACACAGACATGCACACACAAACATACACACACATACACATATGTATGCATGTATGTATAC
>NC_068995.1:38562387-38564570 GCF_001194135.2 Octopus bimaculoides | reverse complement strand
TATTTGCGTACGTATACATACATGCATACATATGTGTATGTGTGTGTATGTTTGTGTGTGCATGTCTGTGTATGTGCCTGTGTACGGGTGTGTGTTTGTGTGTGTGTGTATTTGTATTTATAACACCTGTTGTTTATGGTCACTTCAGAGGATCACTGCCAACTGGATATGAATTCATACTACGAAAGTAGATATGTGAATAACGCAGAACTTTTACTCATTTCAAAAGAATTTATGTATGTCTAAAATAATGATTATTATATTTAGGACAGAACTAACGATTGGGAATATTTTCAGTTACTGGAAAAACTGATGACGTTATTTGAATTTTAGTGATATGTAGTCGAATATTCTACCGCATTGCATGCCCTTAATGATTCTCAAGTCAAATCAATAAAACAGGTATGAACATGTGAATAACATACAGCGCCCTTCTACACAGATTTAGACCATCCACCAGATTTCTGTGACAGGACATTATCCGTTTCGGGGGTATATTAGAATTCATCTATATATCCTATATGTCATATAATAGGATTTAACCCTGGTCCTAATGTTTGGAGAAGAAAAATATTTAAATATTTGCTCTAACTCTGTCAACATAAAGTTCAATTAATAATGCGATAAATTAATTTCGTAAGGCGGCAGAAACGTTAGCACGTCGGGCGAAATGCTTAGCGGTATTTCGTCTGTCTTTGCGTTCTGATTTCAAATTCCGCCGAGGCTAACTTTGCCCGTCATCTGTTCGTGGTCGCTGAATTAAGTACCAGTTGCGTACTTAGGTTGATCTAATCGATTATTCCCTCCACCCCCCCCCCCAAAAAAAAACAATTTCCTGCATTGTGCTTAGAGAAGAAAAGAATAAACTAATTTCGTTCGCATCACTTAAATGCAAGCTCTATTACTGCTGTTATTTCAAACATTTGCGCAGCTGAATTTAGCTGCAATGCTTGGCTATAAAGTTATTTCACAAAAAAGGAAGTAAATGTTACGTTAATTTTAATAATTGTGTTTCGTAATGCAGACAACTACAAAAATTGTAAGAAATATAACTTTTATTTATTTCTGATATTACATTGCAAATATACTGGAGTTGAGCCATGGCTAATTCTTAGTCAAATCAGTTAACACCAGTATTTTTTTATTTTAAAGTCAGGTACTTATTCTATCGGTTTCTATGTCTAACTGCTAGATCACGGGGAAGTAAATACACTATCACCGTTTGTCAAGTGGTTTGGGAAAGGAAAAACACAGACACAAAGACAGACACACATATATATAGAGAGTGAGAAAGGCAGAAAGTGATGTGCGTGCGTGTATGTGTGTGCGAGTGTGTTTGCGAGTGCTTATATTTATTTTTGCCTATGCGTGTGTGTATGCGTGTTCATTCTGTTATCCGTAAAAAAGTCCATTTTTTTGTGCTTTGTTTATGTTCCCGTACCTTGTTTGTTCACGTTTTTTTACGTCCTGTACCCGGATATGCATCTATATATACATGTAGATGTAGGTATGTACATATATGTATGTATACATGCATATGCTCATATATCATTTGTATTATAATATATATGTATATATGTATGTGAGTGTGTGTGTATTTGTATGTATATATTGAGGGCATTACTAAATGCTTCACGCTATGAGGGACACTTAACGTCAAAACTACCATAATAAATATATTGTGAACCGAACGCAAGGGAATGCAAATTTGAAGCCAACCCTTAAAAATAGATTCAGTCGTAAATCATATGATTTCATAGTTAGTCTACATAATCCACTTTCTAATCGTCAGTGCAGGCATAATTGTTGTTATTGTTGTTTTTGGCACTCCGTCACTTACGATGTCAAGGGTTCCAGTTGATCCGATCAACGGAACAGCCTGCTCGTGAAATTAACGTGCAAGTGGCTGAGCACTCCACAGACACGTGTACCCTTAACGTAGCTCTCGGGGATATTCAGTGTGACACAGTGTGACAAGGCTGACCCTTTGAATTACAAGCACAACAGAAACAGGAAGTAAGAGTGAGAGAAAGCTGTGGTGAAAAAGTACAGCAGGGTTCGCCACCATCCCCTGCCGGAGCCTCGTGGGGCTTTAGGCGTTTTCGCTCAATAAACACTTACAACGCAAGCATAATAAAGACACATAAAAATGCACAAAATTCAATGTACCGAACGAACACCAG
>NC_068995.1:38556635-38561868 GCF_001194135.2 Octopus bimaculoides | reverse complement strand
ATATATATGACGATGAGATACACAAACACAACTACAACATGACATACGGCATGAATCGGGCTTTGCAGAATTGTCGGATTTCAGCAGTCTGCATGTCTTACTGCGGAGGATTTCTCTATGAAAGACAGAATTGAACGAAGAATGGTGAAAAGAAAACACCCCAGAAACAGAAAAATCAACATCCGTATTTATTGATGCCAAATGGAATAGAATCGGTGGTGCCATCAGCTTGATAAGAACTGAGAGAGTGAAAAAGAGAAAGGTTACTAGAAGCCATCTCCCTAATTCCTTGACGCCTCTATCAAAAAAGCCGATGAAAGGAAAATCGTTGAGAAAATGTAACCACTCACTAATTCAGCTAGCGAAAATAAACGATCACTGCAAGCCAACCTAGAAAAGCATAATTGTATAAATGAATGAATGAATGAATGAATATATAATTAAATGATTAAACGAATACATGTATAGTACAATTAGAAATAAATTCAGATATTATTTATGAGGAAAAGGTAATTCGTTTGTATGCTTCAAAACAACTCACTCAAACATCTGTTACTTCTACGTGTGTTTTCATTTGTATAAAAGCTGGCGTGTGGCTTTTGCATGTAGGAGATAACATTCCATTCATTACAGCCTCTGTTGTCAATACACAAAAGGTTGACGAAATTCTCATTATAATTTTGTCAATTTATCTGTGGTTTTGTGGGCGTTACCTGTCTACAATGGCCGATTTCTAGTTGGATCTAATGTTGCCTTGGCAAACTTATATCGACACAAAGAGCACCGTTTATTTCTTTGTATTTCTTTCTGGCTTGGTCTCTCACTTTCTAGCTCTATTTCTTGCCCTTTACATTCCCTCTTTCTATCTTTCTCTCTATCACACGCACTCACGACAAGCTGCTCACAACGAGATCATAATGCATGAGCAAGACGCCGCAGGATTTCCTGCCAGGTACCAACCAGAGGAAATAAAATAAGAAGATAGTGATAGACCAGTAGCCAGGGTTATTTTCCCGTTCCTCGATGATCGGCTTTTCATCTGGGATGTTTATATGCTGTGGCACCTTGACAATAGTGACAAGTGTGTTCTCTAACCGGTTTGTTGGTCCCCAGACTACACACATGCTCATTGTTTTCATGCCAGAGCTGACTCCGTGGAAGTGCGTGCCTCGTGAGTCGGATCGGCTATCCCAATGTCTCTTCCCCCCCCCCCAACGTTCAGGGCCACGCCTTTTCGACTTTGTCTGCCGGGGCCATGTGGTGAGCTGCCAAGCCTAATGTTTCTTGAGTATGTGGCATATGCAGCAGAATTTGTCATTCTGTCATATTATAAAAATATACATTCATAGACGAGGTATGGCAGTACACCTACGTATCTATTACAAACAATTATAGTTGTATCACAAAGCAAACCACCTACTCATTTACACCAAGAATATTGAAAGAGAATGGTAAGTGGATATATGAAAAGTATTCTACACATAGATACACATATAGATACTTACGCATAATCGCATTCTCACTTACATAGATGCAGATATGTACAGTTCAAAAATAATATTAATCTTGAAAATGATTCAATAGCCCACCAACACAGATACCACTCCACCCCGCCCACAACAAACTGTTAGAACAGAGAATTCCAGCCATTAAGCCTACATATGACTAGCAACTGTAGTCGGACAACAGGTGTTACTGATAATTGTTCCAGTTCTTTATTTAATATTGTTTCTTATATATTCTTTATTTTTATATGCTAAGATGAAGCTAAAGTTACTATATTCTCAATCCCCATGACTTTCGCTTACATTCCATTACAAAATATCAACATAACCCCTACCGTTACGAAGAACCACATATAGAAAATATATGCAAATAATGCATATGTGTGTTTAAGAACACATACACAGTCTCACACACACACACACACACACACACACACACACACACACACATATGTACATACAAGAACGCACACATACACATATGATGGCAGCTCTCCACCAAAATTGTTAGTAGAAATAGGAACGTCCCTTCACTCTCCACTCCCCCCACTTCTACAACATGAAATAGAAATAGAAACCACCAGAGGCTATGTACTTTACTTTTTTTGCAGCTTTTTTCAGGACTGACTATCCCAGAAACTGACTGATAAACAATTTTCATTTGGAGGAATTTATGTCTCGAACAAAGAAAAATCATCTCTTTTCTCCACCTAACAGTGCTGCACGTAATGATACATTCAAACAATATGAAGACAGCTTCTTCACTGAGAAAATATAGAATGTGTAGTAATATCGTCTTAGAAACGCACCCACATAAAGCCAAATAGCTGCAAGTTAAAATCCACCACATGTAAGTAATACACAATTGTCAGAAGACCAAAATATATACATGCATTCGCTATACGGTTACATATATTTTTCTTGAATTTAGTTGCCATTAATTTGTACGAATTCCAAAGAGAACGTACACTACATTTTTGTACTCATATTTTAGGTTTATCTGTGAGGTGACAGGTTTTTTATTGCGGAAGCTACGACATCTTTGTTGGAAATCAATAGTTATCCATACTAAAGCCATTATATATTGCAACTTACCCGTCTGTAATATAAACGATAATAACAAAGATTTTGAAAATATAATTAGAAAAGAATGTAAGAAAAGGCGAAAGAAACGTAAAGGAAAGAGTAAGAGAGGTGGGGAATAGAGGAATTGTCGAAACCTAAGTAGGTAGAGAGGTAAATAAATTGACCCGAAGTGAATGGGTTATATTTAAAGGATACTTAGAGGATAAAATTATTACAATTAACGAATTTTATAGGTGGCCAGCATACACAAATATTTTAGGTAAAGTACATTTATAGATATATAATTTTTGGGGGTACAATTATACTTAATGGCACAAAAACACTTGTAATTGTACCCTATACAATTATTTATCTCTATAAATGTATTTTGCCTAAAAAGGCTTTTGTTATATGTTGGCTACTGATAAAATTCATAAATGTTTATGATTTTATCGTCTAACATCTTGCTTGTTGTTCCCTCACTTGTCTTTGGCTTTAATTTTCTCTAAATTCGGACTATATATGTGTGGTAGGAGAGTACGCAAGTGCGTGGGGTGTGTGCATGTGTACGATTTTGACAACCGGTGCTCATGTATTTATGTCCCCGTATCTCAGTTGTTCGTCTAAAAAGACCGATATAATATCTACCAAGTCTTGAAAAGAATATGTACTGTTGACGATATGTTCGACTAGAAACCTTTCAAGGTGGTACACCGACATGACCTCTGCCTAATGACGGCATCAAGTAAAAACGAAAAAAAAAGCGTGAACACAGCCCTTGTGTATTCTGAATACATCAACTATTTATCAAGCATCTGGTTCCCAAATATGAATTTTAATTTGTTTCCATAGCTATGAGGATTATAATATAATAATGATATGAAAATAATAAAACAAGAAATTATTACTTTAATTGTCGGTAATCTTTATTTCATGAAATCATGAAATACTGTCGAGTCATATTTTGAATTGCTCTCTTTATAATACAAAGTCTTATTTTTCATTTAAAATATTAAAATTCTTTTTCAATATTTCCAACAACGCTTCCGTTATACTCATGCACAAACATATCTACAGAATCATAGACATTGAATAAACATTAATATACAACGTTAATTTGAAATATTACGATTGTATTAGATATATTTACATACATATAAAAATATGATTTCTTGATTTTCGTTACAATTGACATTGAGCATTAATAATCAATATAAACGATCGAAAAGATTATTCATATATAATTATTCTATGTTGTACATATATTTATTGGAAATAATCAAAATAGCTTTATATGCCATTCAGTGGTTCAAATAAATTGAATATGTTAAACACACTCTTTTTTATTCTGTATGAAACATCCTAATAAACGCCAACTGATGCCGTCATTAGGCAGAGGTCATGTCGGTGTACCACCTTGAAAGGTTTCTAGTCGAACATATCGTCAACAGTACATATTCTTTTCAAGACTTGGTAGATATTATATCGGTCTTTTTAGACGAACAACTGAGATACGGGGACATAAATACATGAGCACCGGTTGACATGTAATGCACAGCAAATAATTTCATTTCTAAAGTACGAGAAAGCAACAAAAAAAATAATAAATTTGGTCATCACACGCTATTGTGTGATTTGTAACATATGACATTTCTATCACATGAAATTAATTTATGTAATTTCGTGTTTGGTTTTCTAGATTTTTGATGTGAATTGTTACGCCGTAAAAGATTTTGTTGTATTCCGAAAGGGTCGTTAAACCACGCGAACTTGCTCGTTTTCACATCAACTTATTATTTGTCAGTTCGATAACGTTTAATCAATTAACCAATTCAATGCTAGAATAATCGTTTTGTCAGTCAGCTAGTAGGCTTTACAAGCACTTTCGTTGTCATTATAGACCTCATCAATAACCTCTTTAAAATAGGTCGAGAGGGCAAATCATTGATGAGGTCGCGCATGCTGACAAGAATATTTTGAAACTCCTAGCTGATTGACCGAACGACTAGCAAAACAATCGATTAGTTACTTGGTTAAATGTGAAGGAATTGACGAATAATGGTTTCAAATTTTGGCATCAGGCCAGCAATTTCGACTGATATTCATTTTATTGATCTCAAAATGATGAAAGGCAAATCTGGCCTCGGCTAAATTTCAAACCAGAGCGTAGAGACGTGCAAAATGGCGGTAAGCCGTTTGCCTGGCATGCTAACGATTCTGATAGCTTGCCACCATAACGAATTGTTCTGTCCCACATTACCAAAAACATGCTAATTTCGTGTAGCCCCTTTGTTGACCAAGCAGAAAATTTACCATTTTCAAAGCGTCACATAACATACATTTATGGCTTGTGTAGTCAATCAGTTCCGTAACCTGTTTGTTAGCATCGTGTTTTTCTTTCAGTGTTGTAGAATGTCCGATAGGTATTTGCAAGACATAGAGCCGATGTTGCAGAGTGTATACTGTGTATATATTTGAAGGTGTGCATACATGCGTCTGTGTGAAAGGGGTGGGTGGTCAGTATATGCTGTTTTTTATTGCCAATATCTCGAAAGTTGAATTTTCATTGAAGCCTACATTATTCTATGTTTTCTTAGGTCTATTTACTGAGCGCTAACTTATTTTCTGTATAGGAAATTCATTTCCTTCTCTCTCTCTCTCCC
>NC_068995.1:38553519-38556507 GCF_001194135.2 Octopus bimaculoides | reverse complement strand
ATATATATATATATATATATATATATATATACGAGTATCTTCTACTGCAGCCTCGGCCCCACCAAAGTCTTGTGAGAGGATCTGCTACACGTAAACGGAAAGAACACCGCGATATATATAGTCTTTTACTTGTTTCAGCCATTTCACTGCGGTCATGATGCAGCAAAACCTTAAAGGGTTTTAGTCGAAAAATCAACCCTTGGACTTATTCAGTGGTCAGTGAAAGCCTAATACTTATTGTACCACTCAATTATGCCGAACGTTTAAGTTACGACGACATAAACAGACCAGTATTCGTTGTGAAGCGATTTCTACCCCTCCCCTAATTTTATGATCACAACTTTCAGAAAATGGATATTTTTAAATACAATTTTCTACGAATATGTGTTATATCATGTAGATTTGGAATATACAATTTTGTGTGATGTTGGCGGGATGTAAGTGTTTTAGGTGGGGTGGGGAATTTATGAAACTTCACCGGATTTTACTTCAATTTGGCTTAACTCTCAAGAAAATGGATATTTTTATGGAATTCTCTATAACTATACCTCGGACTATGTAGATTTCGAGGACATAGAAATTATAGGAAAAGACTATTGGAGATTATTTTTGAGAATTGTTCCTCACTCGGGGGTATTTCGGAACAAGTCGTCCATATTTGTTTCATTTTCTCCGTTTTGTGTGTTTCCGAAATTCCCCACCCACTCCCTCCTAAAATACTTACTCCCAAAATGTTTGTATATTCGGAATCTACTTAATATAACAGATATTCGTAAAAAAATTAATTAAAAATTATTCATTTTTCTGAAAGTTAGGATCATCCAAATTTGGGGCGGAGTAGAAATCTGTAGTTATGCCAATTTGTCTACAATATCAAAAGAATGTCTCTGTCCAGCGTAAGAGAGATAGGTGCAGAAAGAGAAGCATGCCTAGAAACGAATAGACTGTGCACTACAAAAGTCAGAGCATCTCAAAGTGATGAACAGAGGTATGAACGACTGACGAGGAATAGGATCCCCACCGCAGAGCGAAGCAACTTCTATGAAACAGCTTTCAAATATAATCCAGCAGTGCATTATGCAGATGACAATAGACTACCAGAGTTTCCACTGGCGCAATGACAACTGAGTGCATACATTGTGAAGCAGAGAAGTAATCTGGAGAGACAACGGCACTGTGCTGCAATGATGGAAAGGTTAAACTCACTCCAATCCCCCAACCTCTAGAGCAATTGAAGAAGCCGTTGTCAAGAACTGACCAAGATCCCACGTACCTCCAAAACAACATTAAGTTAGTACAATGCTGCACCACAGATGACATCATTTGGAGCCACATTAGATATAATTTGATCCGGGATTCATGCAAACTTTCAAGGTCCAAGGTCAGATTTATCATCGGATTGGCTCTCTACTACCTGTCAAATGAATCACCAAATTTCCTTCAAATATATTTTATGGGTAATTCTTAACAGGAAGGCAAGAGAGGTTCAAGAACACTTTCGGCATCAGGATGAACATTGTAGTGTCTCTGCAAAAGACGCTGCATAACAACAATAACCTGATCAGAAGCTTTAAGACTGCACTTGAAACAATTCCACATGACTCAATTGATTACAAATTAGTAATCAGATCAGGCAAGAAACTATCCAGGTAACATGGAGGGAGGTTTAATGCGACAGCAGCAAATGAAATAGCTGTGCTTCTGTTTGGGCAAGAAGATGACAAGCGTGATATTGCCCTCCATCTCACAGAGAGCACACTGACAAACACATCCCAACTACAAATGGAAACTCTAACAAATACCACACTCACAGCATTCTTCAAGCTCTGTCAAGATGATGAATTTGCTAGAAGGCTGCTATACAACAAAGTTTCACAATTCTATGCCTGACACCAAAAGAAATGGAAATGACGTGCACTTGGAGCACACTTACATCATCCTGGAACCAAGAAATCAGACACGCTCTGTGTTGAGATTATGTTGCCTATCCCAACTACTCAGTGTGCTACTATTTAAGGTTTCTATTACACCATGTCAAGGAACATACATCATTTCTAGCCTTACGTACGGTTGATAACACAGTATGTCAAATATATCACCAGGCTTGCCATCTCAGAGGTCTTCTGGAAGATGATGCACGCTGGGCTGCCACGCTGACAGGCACAAATGTGCAAGTCTGACATGCAACTGAAAAACCTCTTCTCCATCATGGCAACATGGTTGAGAATGCCTTTATTCCAAGGATACCTGTCATCTCAAATGATCTCCACTTTAAGTTCAAGTGACTGCAGTTTCTTGTCAACGCTAGCTTCGCAATGTCTATCAACAAAGCACAAGGTCAATCTCTAAATGCGGTGAGACTTAACCTCCTTCAACCTTGCTTCTCACATGGTCAGCTGTATGCTGGATGCTCAAGAGCAGGAGATGAAAAGAACCTCTATAATCTCAGTGATAAACATATAAACGTGGCAAGACAGAAAATACAGCATATAAAGAAGCAATTACATGAATAGTAAAGTCCATATCATATATAGAAGTGTAAAACCATTGAGTGTTAAAAGTATTACTATTACACTTTCACTTTCCGAGTGACATGCGTGAATGTTTATCTGTCTGTATAAAAGAGAAACAATAGTGTGAAATATTCGTTGTCTGTTTGTGTGTGTGTCTGTGTGTGTGTGTATGTGTCTGTGTCTGTGTGCACTCTACGTACGGCCTTTCATTGTTATAATCTGTAGCTGCTTTTTGGTTACGAAAAAAGTTAGACAAACATGTATTTACTTTATATACATATATTAGTTGAAAACTTTCTTTTCAAATTTCACTTAACTTCTATGTTCCATGTTGGCATGGGTTGAAGAGTTACGTAGAAAGTTAGCATCTTAGCTACTAGCAGTTGAGACCTTCGTAATCTAGAGGGTGTTTTTAAATTTCATTATTTTCTTTAACGCAGGCAGCGCCGATCAATTCTGCTAGTATGTTTATATA
>NC_068995.1:38550405-38552965 GCF_001194135.2 Octopus bimaculoides | reverse complement strand
TATATATATATATATATACATGTATATATATATATATATATAATACAAAGAATATATATACATGTATACACACATATATGTACATACTTACATCTACATGTGTATATATATGCATATCAGGGTACAGGACGTTAGAACAATGAACTACAGACAACGGAACGAACACATAGGAACGGAAAGCCACTTGGAATATCCCTTCATCAGCTGTCTCTATTCCAACTAGACGTTTCGAAGATAAGACAGAACGTACTCTAGAATAGTCTCTTCCTGAGTAGTGGATCAACCCACTACACAGAGGATTCCAAGGTTCGAAGAAAATATTGGTATTATTCCTGAAGAAAGAGAATGATGTAAAACAATGTACTCATCTCATCAGGGAAGAAAAGAGAAACAAAACACATCAGTAATCAATTTTAACCGAATGTAATTACCGCGTATATGATGAAGGGAACGCTGGCAGGTTATTTAAAAAGAAAACTTTTAATAGATTTAACGTCAAACGTAATTTAGAGAAAGAGGAGGAGGAGAAAGAAAGAATTAATAGAAAATCAAGAGTACAGAAATATAGTGCAATAGGTGAGTGGAAATAAAGCTTAAAGGCGTGTAAATACATATATGTAGTCGGAATTAAATGTAAGAAGACAGATAAAAATCGAATTTGATACATTGGTAGAAATTACTTATAGGAACTAAAGGTATTTTTTGCCAATGTTTGCAACGATAAACGCGTTGTTTAAACATGTTTACAAGAGAATTCACGGAGAACAGAAGCTTTATTTACACTCACCTATTGCACTATATTTCTCCACTCTTAATTTTCTGTTAATTTCTTTGTTTCTGCACCTTCTCATTCTTTAAATTGCATTTGACATTAAATCTATTAAAGGTTTTTTTTTTTTTAAATAACTTGCCAACGTTCTTTCTCTTCATCATATACGCGCTAATCACATTCGGCTAAAATGGCTTCTTGATGTGTTTTGTTTCTCTTTTTTTCCCTGATGAGATGATTATATTGTTTTACATCATTTTATTCCCACAGGAATAATACCAATATTTTCTTCGAAACATTTGTCAGAAGTATAAAGATTTGAATGACACCTGAGTTTAACTCTATTTCTTAATTTATATATTTATTTATTTACATATACAGTGAGAAAGAGAGAGAGAGAGAGAGAGAGAGAGAGAGAGAGAGAGAGAGAGAGAGAGAGAGAGAGAGAGAGAGAGAGAGAGAGAATGTCCCAGAAAGATTTACCCTAGTTTAAATCTCTTCATAAAGAATATCTTTTCAGGTAATATTTATATTATACTTAAAATTTGCATATGCCATTTGTTCATGTTTCTATTGTTTCGTTCGTAACAGGTTTGTAACAGTTTGTAAACAAACATGGAATCGAATGCAAAACGTAACCTCACTACCACTTTGAAATCAGCTGGAGTGAGCAACAAAAACAAAACAAAACATTTGAATGTGTGCCGTAAAACAGTGTTCAATACCTGGAAATGATATATGGAATCCGTTGTTACATCTTTGAAGTCAGTTCCTGGTAGGAAATGATCAATTCGTACCAAACAAAATGTTGAAGCTCTGAAGAGGCAAAAGAGCAGAAATCTCCACAGGAGAGCAAGAAAAACTGCAAAAGCTCTTGATATCTCGAAATCGGCAATGTACATGATTTTTGAAGAGGAATTAAAGATATCTACACATAAAAAACAATCCCAACAGTTAATTTCAGCAGCTTTGAAGAAAAAACGGCTTTACAGGTGTAAAATAATGTTAGCTGAGATCAAGCGTGCCGTTCACAATGTGCTTGTCTGGTCCGACGAGATCTTCACTGTCGAGACAGTTACCAGCAGTCAGAATGACAGGCTTTATGCACGTAATGCAGAAAACTTGCCCGAAGGTAGCAGTAGCCATTTACGCCGTCAGAAGCCATCTCTACTCATAGTGTGGGCTGCAGTTGAATCTGTTGCGGCCAAGTGTCCTTTGAACTTCACCGATTTTGGCGTCAAGGTCAACAGTGAAGTTTATGTGGAAATGTTGGGTCAGAAATGTTACCCTGGGTCACATAAACCTTTGGTAACCGTTTCATCTTCACTTTAGAGAGGATTCCGGCCCACACATCAAATTTAACACACAGGTGGTGGTGCAAAGAACAATTCAGCAGTTTTTAAAGCGAGACGATATGGCCTTACTCAAGTCCAGATATCACTCTCACAGACTTTGCTATCTCGTCCATCATAGATAGTAATATTCATGCTCGGTTTTATTTAAATATGTCAGATGTAAACAAAGCACTTCTGTTTTCACGAGTTGGATCACTCGTTTCCGGGCTATGATCAAGGCAAAACATGCTCACTATGAAATGTAACTACTGCAATTGATTGGCAATTTACATTAGAACTTGCATGACAAATTTCATTTAGTCCTACCTTAGGTTTGCTTTGAATAAATCGGAAATATAAAGGTATAAATATTTCTGGGACAGGCATATATATATGTGTGTGTGTGTGTGTGTGTGTGTGTGTGGGTGTGTGTGTGTGGGTGTGTGTGTGTGTGTGT
>NC_068995.1:38548472-38549831 GCF_001194135.2 Octopus bimaculoides | reverse complement strand
TATATATATACATATATATATATAGTTTTAGAGAAAAGAACCAAGGTTCATGAACTCATCGATGAACATCCACTGACCCAACATTTCCACATAAACTTCACAGTTGAGCTTGGCATATGCACATGTTCGACTCATACATTCAAAGACGAGATTAATTAGTACTATAATTCATAAACACATATAACTGCATTTGTTTCAACTTCACTTTTCAGAACAAAATATTTTGAAAGCTAATATGAAATCAACTATGGATTAAATTTCTTCAAACCACACCTAGTAATGTGCTATGAAAGAGCTTTGAAAACGATTTGGTTATCCTGATTACTAACATAAGATAAGAGAATTATACAAACCATTTTAGTCTGTGTGTATTCATGACTATGTATAGAAATATGAATGTTGACATTCGCACATACATACACGTGTGCGCACACTCACATATACGCGCGCCCAGAGATACGAACATGCAAACACATATTACATTTAAGGCCATATTCTGAGAAACTGCTGCTCAGTCCGGAGAGGGCACTATCTTCTAATTAGGTAAAAGAAATTCGACCATATGCTTACATTTCTTCAAACTTTCGAATGAGGATTTATTTAAGCAGTGTGGTGGAATTCTTGGATATAAAAGGTATGTGCGATCGTTAGTATACTTAAGTTGCATCTCTTAGATCCATGAGATATGGCATCCATTGAAATATGGTCAAATTTCTTCACGAATCTTCATTTGCTTGTGCATTGTGAAGTGGATGTCAATATGTGATTACCCAATTAAGTGGTTTTACTATTGTCTATATGCCACAAAGTATACATGTTTTGCATAATATTTTTAGAATTTACTTCACCCTAACTAAAACTGTGCTTCAGCCATTCTGGGCCATCAAACTGCAGGATCTACAACGAGACGCATTTTATCCTGCTTCTTATTTCTTTATTGGCCACAAGGGTCTAAACTGTCCCCCTTCTGAAGAGTGACATTAACGCTTGGAAAATTGAAAGGTTTTTCAAGTTTCATCTCTTCATTGTAACAATATTTCCTCTTTTCCCTTTTCATTTTTTTCTACACACAGATGCACACACATACATACATATAAATATAAGTTCATACGTATGTGTGTTTTCAGTTCGGCATCCATTAACGCTGTATCGCCTAATGAAATGTATGCATGGACATGATCTTTCCAATGTCTATGGATACTACGGACTGCACTGTAATTGTCCCAGGAATACGGACTATGATCGTAGCGATGCATTAAAATAGTTATAAGTTCCACCTGAGCATTATTATTATTATTACAGTATATATTTATATATATATATATATATATTATATATATATATATATATTTATATATA
>NC_068995.1:38544771-38548274 GCF_001194135.2 Octopus bimaculoides | reverse complement strand
TATATATATAAGTCAGTAAATAGTGGGGTTGTGTATATACACACATATATACATACATACCTCTTATATATAAATGGCAATTCCTGTCTATGTATTTGACTGTTTGTTTGTGTGCCTGTCAGTTACTATCTTGGTGCCCAACCAACTGGATTTCAATAAAAATCGTTAATGGACCGACTACGGGCTTTGGGCTATACATAATAAAATATGAGGGGTGGAAAAGTGTTAGCTTCAGGGAGATGTAGCATAATGAACGTGGCTGATATCAGGGAAGAGGAGACAGGAAGAGATAGAAACACAGGGAATGTAAGAGACGGTCAGGTAGAACGACAGAGAGGGACACCTTCCATATACATAGAAGAGAGTGTGTGTGTGTGTGTGTGTGTGTGTGTGTGTGTGTGTGTGTGTGTGTGTGTGTGTGTGTGTGTGTGTGTCTGTGTCTGTGTGTGTGTGTGTGTGCGTGCGTGCGTGCGTATCTTTCTAATACGTTCGAAACTGAGTTGCGGATTTTGGCGTATGGGGTATTTAAAGATTCAGTAATCTTACGAATACCAAATAAACTTTATTTTCGTTTACATATTTGCATTGCAAAAAAATTACATTATAGTGTTTCCTATAAGTTAAGTATCGCAAACATTTTATATCACGATGACAACGACGAGGTCACCTTTTCTATATGAGTGTGTATCTTTAATGGCATCTATACCTCTCTATATTATGACCAAATAAGTTACTCATTTCCTCTCTCACATGCACACGCATACTTATATACAACTCACACCATCCATACAGTGTAAAGAGAGGGATTGCTTAAACATCGAGCAATGAACATAAGTAGCGATCATGATACCCAACATGAAGAAATGGACAAGCTCAGTAACAATCTATTAAGCAACAACTACCCCAAAAGCATATTCTCCACTGCAATTATGAAGAAAAGAGACGATGGAATCCATAAACTGTCCATAGTCTGTCTGTCTGCCCTATGTGAAAGGCCTTTCCGAGAAGATACCAAAGATATGCGACCCATATGGCATCAGGACAATATTCAAGAGTAATACAACGCTTCGCAAATAACTCCTTAGAGTAAAACCAACAATAGAAGAGAATATGACCAAAGACAGCATGTACTCCATCCCATGCAGCTGCGGTAAGTTATACAAAGGGCAAACATGTCGCCCCCTCAAAATAAGGATAGACGAACATCGCAAAGCTATGACACGAGGAGATATTGATAAATCGGGTATAGCTGATCGTGTATGGAAAAATAGAGATCACCTCACCCTGTGGGATGAAGTTAAAATAAGATATAGAGAACACCACTGGAAAATACGAAAACAAAAAGAAGCAGCACGTATGCTAGGAAACTGTTGTGTTAACAACAAACAAAATGAGAACAAATATCCGTCAATTGAAAAAGGAAACTGTCTTGACATATTTCCCATTCTGCTAAGAATTTAACGAAACGTTAGAATTAAACGCGTAGTTAGATACTTGTAATAGTAATTCTGCCTAAAAGAACGAACTCTTTCTTGATTTGTGATTTTACTAGGAGAAAAATTATTAGAGATTGTGTATGAATGAAAAATAGCGCACTTACTTTTTATTATGAAATTTGTTTTCTTTATATATATTTCACAGAACTTGCCTTAATCTCCATAGGTTTGATAAAATATTTGAATTACAAAATACAAACGCATCAAACGTGAAAATCACTATTTTCAACTGTTTTTATTGTAGTTTGAATGTACTTTGCAGTCTACTGTATCTCCTATATGGTGTTTATATTTGCATTGATTTGAATCTCATTTAAAATTCTCCATTTTACTCCTTTTTTTTTTTTTGTATTATGTTCCCCACATTTTATATGCATGTTAAAATTGAAATTCACTCTGTCCTGTTTATTTCTTTTAATGTTGAATCATTAAACATCAATTCAGAATTCATGTTTTACTACTCTCCTATTAGTGAGAGTCTCGTCTGATATGTGGTATTTAGTGAATAACTGAGCTTGATGTCGTTACCCTCATTTGCGCCTCTTGACGTGAGGTAGGTTCATCTGAGACTCTCGACAAGAAGAGATCCAGTTTCATTTGAAAACACATGTATCCACTTTGAGTGGAACACTCAGGCTCTTTGGGGGAATATCAAGAAGCTATGAGCCGCTGAAACCCCGGCTGTTCCAGTAACTAGTAATGAAGGTCGACGGCATTGCTGGGATGTTTGGCAGTGTGACGTGTCGTCTCGTTATTGCATTTGTGTAGCTTTCAATGCCAAAAGTTCGCACAATCCCTTCCAGAATCTTTCAGGGAATAACTGTTTCAGACTTTCGCAATAGCTGAGATCTTCTTTGTGAAGCTACGCTGTAGTGATTCAAGGTGCAGTTTGTGGAATATCATGCCATGATCAATTTTATCAAAGCTACGTGTTGAAAATGTTATTCACCCATGACACTGCACGAACGCTAATTAAGGCATGTGTAAAATTTGAATGAAATCGGCTGAGTAATTCTAGTGTTTTAGTGATGCACACACACACACACAAACAGCCAGACAGTCAGACAAACATACACATTCTCAGTTCTATATATACAGATGTATATATATAGAGTTGTATATATATATATATATATATATATATATATATATATATATATATATATATACATATATGTGTGTGTGTGTGTGTGTGTGTGTGTGTGTGTGTATGTATATATATCTGCGTAGCTATCAAGGGAGGCTATCCGGGCACCTGAGGGCAGATCTGAGAGGGTTGCTATGAAAAGCAGGGTTCCCTAGACAGTGAGCTGTGGAACACCACTCACTATTTGTATTTTGTTTGAGGTGCTTCATTGGCCTGACTTTCAGAAAGCCATGTAACCGCTCAGCATGTTTTCTAGCTATGCCGAGAGCAGTTTGTCGCATATCATACACTGAACAACTTTATCAAAAGCTTTTGCAAAGTCTACTTATATAACGTCCACATTTGATTTCTTGAGTACCTGCCTCAACACCCAGGCATAGTGCTGTAAGACCTGGGTCAGGCAGCTCTTACCTGGTCGAAAGTGATGTTGGGTATCTCCCAGTTGCTTGGCAGGTTGCCATTTGCAAGGAAACTCTGTAAGTGAATTTGTAGTGGTTTCTCGATGACAGGCTCAAACGATTTGAGAAGAATCGGTGGGAAACCATCAGGACAAGCAGCTGACTTTGCGTCCAATTCATCTATGACTAGTATAATATCTTCTTCAATAGTGTCGATGTAATCCATCGTAACCGCGTCACTGGTTCGTTGACTTGTCAAGCATGTATTAATATATGTATATATACATGTATATATATGGGAGAATGTACGAAAAAACAACAGACGAGGACAGGTGGTGTAAATAACAAAAGGATGTATTAGTATGACGCTCGGGAATACGGAAAGTCTTTGACGTTTCGAGCTACGCTCTTCAACAGAAAGAATACGGAGACAAGGAGAGAAAAAATTGAATAGCGTATATA
>NC_068995.1:38532858-38544696 GCF_001194135.2 Octopus bimaculoides | reverse complement strand
ATATATATATAAAGGTTTGCAGGTGATGAGCCGATATTATATATTAGAAAAAATAAGGTATTCTGAGATCTGGATGGTTGTACATATACAAATGTTTATTAAAATGTCATATGTTTTTTTACAAATCACATATTTACATCTACTCAAAAAGATACTTTAGATTGAAATTGTGCGAAGGCATTTGTCGCTTTTTGTAGTATTAGTGAATAGGTTGGAGAGGAGAGAGAGAATGCGGATAAAGAAGAGTAATGCGGAGTATAAAAGGTAGGGAAAGAGGGAGAGGAATGGAGAGTTAGTGGAGGGAGACAGTGAGAGTGTGTGTGTGTGTGTTTGTTTGTGTGTGTGTGTGTATGTGTGTGTGAGCGCGCGTTTGTGTGTGTGTATGTATGTGTGTATCTGAAAAGAAGTGTTTTGAACAAGAGATAAAGAAAAGAATATTTTTAAGTAGGTGGCTGGAACAGATGCTTACTTTGGTTCAGCCACCTCACCAGGGGCTCTGAAAAGAAAATATTTTCAAAGTGAAAAAATGTGTCTTTTTTTCTTTTCCTTAATATCAATGGAAAATAGAAGGAAAGAAAGGAGGGAAGGAAAAAAAAGAAGAAACAATGTTTATATCTGTACAGTTGGTCAGTTCTTTCAAAGGATGACAAGTTGATTCTTGGTCTGTGAAAATGGTAAGACCAGGTTGTTACTCTAGGGGGAGTCTGTTTTGATGAGGAATAATGAAAGTCATTTTTCAAAACAGTGTCAAGACACATCATCATCATCATCATTGCCCAATGTTTGATTCCCATGCCGGTATGGAATGTAAAATCTGGATTCAAGAATGTCTCTATTTATGTATCTACATACACACACACATATGTATATATCTTAGTGTTCCATATTTTTAGCCATTCAGTTTGGGAGAGCGTTTTGCTATTGGAGTGTTGTTCTATATTTTTTTCTGAAGAAGGTGTCATTCCTTGGGCATTTATAAAAAGGAAAGATCTTGAATCGTCTTTCTCCATATGTTTCTAAATGTTTACTTAGTGGATTTTTTTGTAGCTCTCCTTGTCAGATACGTTGTCGGTGAATTCTGGTTCGTTGGCATATAGAATTGCCAGTTTCACCTATGTAGTTTTCCTTGCATGTGGGAAAGTTTATGCAAGATATTAAGTTTTGTCTCATGCAATTCATGTTTGCATTTACTTTGAATGTGTGTCCACTCTTAAATTTTATTTGGCTGTTTTCCTCTATATATTTGTGGATGGGGTTACTGCAGATCCCACATCTACTATCTCCAGATTCTTTCACAAAGAATTCGGTTTCACTTTCTGGTGACAATTTTGCTCTTGTCAGTTGTTTTTTCTGGTTTTTCTCTTTGAGTTTATTGCTTTTTATGCAGCATTTGTTTAATTGGTTTCCCATTTTGGAGCTTTGTAGGATTATTGGTAAGTTTGATTGTATAGTTACAGTAAACTACATTTGCCTTGAAAGCCCTCAGTGGCTGAGCGCTGTATGAGACAATGCTCCAACAAGTCAGTGCAAACAGAACGGATCCTGGGACCCGGCTGAACAGACTGATTAAAAAACTTTTTTCTGTTCGTCAGCTGTTGCAAATGGTGACTGGTTCGCTAAGTTTAGGCTCTGATTTTATTTTAATAGAATCTCACTATTAATCCAGCTTCCCAAACATACGTGTGAGTATCAATAGACAATATTGTGTTGCAGAACCATGACATTTATGCGAGTGTTTTACGGTCTTCTCCGTCGATATGTGCATGTATCTGTAGAAAATACCTCACTGTAGAACCATAGGATCAATGTGAGTGCTTTACTCTCCTCTCCATTGGAAATGTTGCTGCTTTGAACCACAAGAAGGTAAGGTCCAGATTTTATACGGGGTATATAAGACGACGCTAAGATTTGAGGGGATTTTTTTTAAAGTTCAAATTCCGTCCTGTACAGCGGTATATACGGTGATATATGTGTGAGTGTATGTGTGCGCGCGTGCGTGCGTGCGTGCGTGCGTGCGTGCGTGCGTGCGTGCGTGCGTGCGTATGTGTGTGTAATGTAAACTTCTAGCTAGATGTTCACTTGAGTCGTCAAAATGTTCCTACCTTTCATTGCGTTCAATGTAACTAAGAATCTGCTGGAATATATCTTAGTAAAATGATGTTTTCGCCATCAAATAACTGCTAGCGGCACTAAGTAAATCTAGACTCTGTCAATAAACGCCAAGTTATATCCCTAATACAAAAAGTTTGTGAGACTATGTTTCCGAAATATTTAACTAAAGTTGATGCTGAATCGCATTTCTGCATACGTTGAAATATAAACTTACACGTCAATTACTAAGTATACATACAGATAAACACCAAGTTATATCCCTAATACAGAAAGTGTTTACGAATATGTTTCCGAAATATTTAACTAAAGTTATGCTGAAAAAAATTTAGCTAAAGTTTATATGTGTGTGTGTGTGTGTGTGAGTGTATGTGTGCGCGCGTGCGTGCGTGCATGTGTGTGTGTGTGTGTGTGTGGGTGTGTGTGTGTGTGTGTGTAATGTAAACTTCTAGCTAAATGTTCGCTTGAGTTCCCAAAAGGTTGCTACCTTTCATTGCGTTCAATGTAACTAAGAATCTGCTGGAATAAATCTTTTAGTAAGAGGATGTTTTCATCATCAAATAACTGTTAGCGGCACTAAGTAAACCTAGACTCTGTCAATAAACGCAAATGCAAAGCGATGCAGCATACACTTTAACTAATTTTTTTTCAGTATAACTTTAGTTAAATATTTCGGAAACATATTCTCAAACACTTTCTGTATTAGGAATATAACTTGGTGTTTGTCTGTATGTATACTTAGTAATCGGCGTGTAAGTTTATATTTCTACGTATGCAGAAATTCGCTTAAGCATAAACTTTAGCTAAATATTTCGGAAACATAGTCTCACACACTTTTTGTATTCGGAATATAACCTGGTGGTTATCTATATGTATAAGTAGTAACTGACGTGTAAGTTTATATTTCTACGTATGCACACAAAGTGCTAAATGATGTACATATCTATGCCTGTAATTTTATATCAGCAGCTGTCACTCAGCGGGCGCTCAGCGTTGACTGAACAGACATATGGTAAAAATTACTCAGGACATTACCACAGAGTCGTAACAGTTGTTTTGACAGCAATGTGTGAGGATTTCTGAAAATCATCTCTGCTTTGTACTAAGTTTTGACACTCCTCTTATTTATCCCGTTTTGCTTGGTTGTGGCAATTGCAGTTATATCCACCCAACACAACCTTGTTATTTTTGTAGAGGCTTGTGAGAATATTAAACCAGCTGTCAGGTCCAACTGGTCGAGTCTAACAGTGACTGGCATCTGACATTGAGCTGAAAGGTGGGCTAAGACTAGATATGGCACTGATCTGAGAAATATCCAAGCAGGTGGTTCTGTTAGAAATTTCGATTCACTGGAAGACACGTACAAAGGAGGCAAATGAAAGCAAGAGGTTGAAATATCATCAACCTGTGGACCTATGACTGAAAGAAGTAAAAGATTGCAGGTAAATCGAAACAAACTAAAACATCACAAAACAGAGCAATTTACTTCAATGTAGCTTCGACGCCCAACAGAGAAGTACAAATGCAGATTCCCATATACACTATTTTATGGTGAATTTTGTAGACGGAATAATAAATCTGTCATAGCATCAAAACATTCTGCCGGTAACTTTATTTTTTTTTCTTCACAACCGGCTCCAGTCGATCATCAATGATAGTTGTATTTTTCTCATTAATCAGAAACGGGAGGCAAATTACAGGCATTAGAGTTATTAGATGGGAAGCAACATTCTGTATCATACATGCTTCTATAAATAAGAATAAAGAAGCATAATATAAGCTAGAAAGTCTTCAGTAAATGGAACATTTTTGTATATGTTATTAAAGATATAGATAGGATAACATACTTTTGATTTTGAATTCAGACATATGTAACAACATATTTCAAGGAATGGTATAATTTTAGAAATCGAAAGAGAAAGAAATATATGTAGAAAAGACAGTTGAAATACTTAAATGGTAAAGTATTTATTGTAGTACAACATGCTTGCTTTTGATTCAGTGGATATACATATAAGATATTGCTTTTTTATGTTACATAATATAATAGGAAAAAGCCAAGTAAGCAGTGTTATCTATGCCTCTCAGATGAGAGGGCGTTAAATAGCGGAAACCGAGAAAGAAAACAAAACGATATAGGTGGAAATCTTTAAAATAATGTGTACTCGAATGGTGTTGACGCTACAAAAGAAGAAACAAAAAAGGAAATAAATACGAAAATACATTTAGAACAACTGCTACAATGACCAGAAGAGAAAAGAATTAATTAGATGGATAAAAGAGTTACAAATACAATACTAAGAAGCAGATGAAGCTAAACAGAATATTGGGAATGAAAAAAGACACAAAGTTGTTGTATTATTGTTTGATGGAATCATTAAAGAGGCAGAAGTTTCTTGTATGTGTCGTGTTCAGAATTCTAATCATGCTGACTTCAGCTTCAGCTTTCATCAGTTAAGAGTCGAAAAAATAAGTACAATTGAACTGCAGTTCCCTATTAATGAGTACTCTCTACCAGTAACCATTTGATGTCGTGCCTTTGTAAAAAAAAGGTATCCTTATCTTTAATATTATTGAGGTGACGAGCTGGAGAAAAGTTACCATGCCGGGCAAAATTCTTAGCGGCGCTTCAACAGTTTTTATGGTCAAATACCACAGAGGTCAGATTACATAGAGGTCGACTTTACCTTCATTCTACCGGGAGGTATATAAAATAAGTGGCAGTTGAGTACGGGGATCGATGTAACCGATTAACCCCCTCCACCAAAATTTCAGGCCTTGTACCTATATTAGAAATTATTATTATTACTATTACTACCATTATAAAATTTAACAGGAAAAATCTATTGTACTTCGGAACAATTACATTGCAGGAATTCTTTAGACTTTCTTCGTACTTTCTGAGCTGAAGTCATGTGGACGTCAGATTCAACTTCTTTGAGGTTGGATAAAATAAAGTATGATCAATGGCAGCAAGTAAACTCTTCTTCAGAAAATAGCTAAAGTTTCTATTATGGAAGAATTGTTAGAGTCGTAAATAATAACTGGTGGCATTTCTTATAGATCATTAAGTTCTGGTTTCAGACTTCATTGAGATTTAATTAGCTGAGATCTAATTTCACTGACATCTACTTCTTATTTGATCAAATCCAGCAGGGGTGGTATATCATTCTTGGGATCGATCAAATGATATAACATTCTTATGCAGATTTGAATAGCCGTTTTGGGCTGCTCATTTTGAGTTCATTATTTTGGGGATTGATCAATTCTTCCGATCAGAAATATCACCCCGAATTACAGACAGAAGATACAAACTCCCGTTTCAGTAAATTTTCTGCTATTTGGAAGAGGAGAAATAAGAGGAAAAATAAAAAAGCGTCTAACAATGTTGGAAGTTTTTCAAAAACGTATATATGTCAGGCGCAAAGGCCCCTTCGCAGAAGGAAGCAGTCTTTGAAATGTCCAGTTACGCCAACTCCGTTACCTTACTGAAACCCCTGCGTGTTAGGCTAGCAGCAGTAGCAGCCACTCTCCAAAGTTTAGTGTAAGCAACGCTACAACAACAACACCAATGCTTTCTTCTCTAGACTTTCGTGTTGTTATCTTTCTTAACTTTCGGGACATTTCATCCTTCTTCATGTTGTGAGTTAAATTCCGTCGAACACGACTGTGCCTTTCCCCCTTTCGGTGTCGATGAAATAAGTTCAAGTTGAGTACTGCTGTCGATATAATCGTCTTACACCCCTCCCCGAAACTACTGGTCTTGTGTCATAATCATTATATTTCTCGAGGCAGTAAGCTAGCAGAATCGTTAGCACGCCGTACAAATGCCTAGTGGTATTTTGACTTACTTCAGGTTCCGAGTTCAAATTCCGCTGAGGTCGACTTTTTCTTGCATCCCTTAGACATAGAGAAAATAAATAGTAGTTGGACACTGGATCGATTTGTAGACTAGCCCCCTACCACTAAATGTTAGGCCATACGCCTACATTAGAAAAGACTGTAATTATAATAGCTGTTACTCTAATCAGACTTGCTTTGGCTGTCTTATAGAAGTGGAAGAAACACCCTTGTAATTATATAACATAGACCTTCATATAGTTCTTCCTTGGGATGCTTCAGCTTTCTTAAATAAATCCTAATAATTTGGCCATGCACAATTTTAAAAAATTAACAATGGTTTTTCTGAGTTCGCTCGAATTTTTCAAACATGCCCCTATCTGATAAAACGTCATCTGTTGGTTAGCATCTTCAGTCTTTGAATGGCAAAGACGTGATAAATTTATTTGAAAATGTTAATTATAACGAAACAATGAAAAATGCCTTTAACTAATATGAGAAGTGCTCGTGAATTAAAAAATGGTTTTAAAAATATTATGCTTACGCATGTTTTTCACAAATCGAGTGGCATTTTAGATGCCATCAGTAATTTACTAACATGTTAATTGCCTTACTGTTCCTAATACATTTCTCCGTGGTCCAAATACTTGGTGGTATAATTCACTTTGACCGTCACTATAATCATCACAATTAGGCGGCGAGCTGGCAGAAACGTTAGCGAGCTGGGCGAGATGCTTAGCGATATTTACGTTCTGAGTTCAAATTCCGTCGAGGTTGACTTTGCCTTTCATCCTTTCGGGGTCGATAAATAAAGTACCAGTCACGCACTGGGGTCGATGAAATCGACTTAATTCTTTTGTCTGTCCTTGTCTGTCCTTGTCTGTCCCCTCTATGTTTCGCCCTTTGTGAGCAGTAAAGAAATATATAATCATCACAATTCTCAAGGAATTAATACAAATGTGACCTGAAGATAGACAAGGTTATTGAACTGCATACCAGCATAGTCTTAAAACTCTGCACCAACTTCCACCAATTATTCCCGCCTGGCTCATTTATGATCGTTTCGAGCTCTTCATTTGGCATTAGCTTCAATTTTCAAGTTAACTAAGATAACTGCATACAATTAACGTCAGCCTTTTGTGGCAATTTTGGACATTATCAATGGCCTCGAAAAATATTTGCATCAACCCAAGTTTTATAGGAACATGTGGCCACAAAAATGTGAGTAATATTGTGTAGGTGTTCAACAATGATTTCATAATGAGTCGGGCTGAAATACTTCTTGAAGTGTTCATTCATCTTGCAAATAGTGTTCGCAAACTGTTTAACAATTTCACAGAGAAAACAATAAAACATAAAATGTCTCTGCAATTTACTATTAAAATACTATGGTTTAATGTGGAAATTGTGACAAGCTTATATTTTTCAATGACTGGAGTATGCAAGATCCGTTTGACAGCTTATTAGTATAGTTCCTGACAGTATTCAAGGAATTATTATGAAAGTGTCCAAAAATACGCTGCGTCTTAAAAGCGTACTAGAAACATATTTAAATGTTAACGTGTACCATCTCTTGCACAAGACACCAGGATGATGAGTGACGAAAGGGCGAGCGTGCTTGGTTCTCTGACACAGAGTAGCTTCTGATTTCCATTCTGAATCTGGGAATGTGACACATATTTGTTTATAATTACCTTAGCATTTTGCCTTCTTTTTTTTATTTCTCAATTTCTATGTTTGGATGTATTTGGTAAACGTCCTCTTACCTAATTTGTCAATCCGCTATCTATAAGCTTATACGTTTCAATTATGTATTTTTTATTTGTCATTTCAACGCAGCTATAACATTTTTGATAAAAATACAAATCATCATTTTACATGAATGACTTAAAGCTCTTAGTATACAATGACCAACAACTACAGGGCTTGCCCCAACAAATGATCAAAAGCTACCTTTATCAAAGAAAAATGATAGAAATATCCAGTTTCAATTATATATTTTTTATTTGTCTTTTCTATAACGTTTTCAAAACCATCCATGTTTTTGAGTAATATTTTCTGCCAATACGCAATGTTTGTGAACTATATAATTATTATTCACTATGTTGCATTGAAGGACTTGCTTATGTGAGTAATAAAAGAAAACACATTATTGTGGATTGAGAGATAAGTTAGAGCGTTGGTAAAGTACCAAGCGGTATTTGTCCAGTTCTTTGTTCTGAATTCAAGGCCCATTTGAATTCTATTCCTTCAAAGTCGATAGACATCACATACCCCCTATGTACACATCACGATGGAATCGTCTAACACTTTCCTCAAAAAACACTGCTGTCATATGGGGATTAACAACAATTATTATTGGCTCACTGTTGACTCAAGGTGTGACGACTTATTTGTTATTTCACAGTATTATTATAGACTATAACAGGGGGGATTTTATTTGAATTAATTGCTAAAAAGAATTTTAATTAAGGAGGGTTGACTCTGATAGGTCAATGCAGATAAATTCAGCTTGTTTGTGCGAAATTATTGTATTTGCTCTGATATTTGCTGTACAAAGCATAATGTTATAGTATCAAACAAACTAAAATATTGCAGCACAAAACCAATTATGTCGCAAAACAGAAAGAAAAAATTAATGAACAATTAATAGAAAGAAATTATTTTGAGCCGTTCAAAAATTAACTTCAAATATAGTCATAACAGCAACATAGCACAAATACAATCGTTTTAAATCAAACATATGTTAGTTGTGTTAAAGCTAGTCCTGCATCTGGCTACGAATATACATTAGTCATAGATTTTAGCATATTTAGCTGAAAACAAAAAAAAAAATAGAATGTCAAAAACCAGACGTTGTTTACTTGTCACAGAAACTAAGTCAAGAATGGTCAAGAATAAGAAAAAGAAATCACCCAAATTCGGGAAATATGCATGTTTTGTTCCTACCTCGAGAAACATGTGTTTCGTTCTACATCCTTAAGCAACCCTTACTCCAGAGATCTTTTGAGCGGGATGGGCTATACGACCTGAAGAAATTTCTAACTGGGCCCCACCTGCAAGGTCGCTGCGCTGTTTCTCTTGATATGAGACCACTATGTCGCGCGCATATGGTTGTGATGCATGTGCCTGGTGCCTGTATATTTTACCCCAGTGTCACCTTGATGGCATGAACTGCTCTCGCACTCAATAATGATGATGTTGATGATGATGATGATGATGATGATGATGATGATGATGATGATGATAATAATAATAATAATAATTATAATGACGATGATGATGATGATGATAATGATAATAATAATAATAATAATAATAATAATAATAATAATAATAATAATAATAATGATAAAACTAAAAAAATATAGACCCATAACCTGATTAACAAAGATGTATAACGTACTAACTACTGTCTTGACCGAATATGCCAATAGTTTTTTGTTTTTATTTAACAGAAAGTGGCATATTCCCGAATGAGCAAAAATGATATAAACGTGGGTCCTGTGGTTGTAAAGATCAGCTACTCATCAATAAGATCACCTTGGATGATTGTCACAAACGACACAAAAACGTGTCCATAGCCTGGATAGACTATAAAATTCTTTTGACAGTCTACCACATAACTGGATTAAGAAATGTCTGGAAATGTATAAAATAGAACCTACTCTGCGAAGCTTAATGTCTGTAAGTATGAGATCATGGAGACCGGTACTAATTTTGAACAGTGACAATGAATCCCTCCATGCTGGAGATGTAATAATTTAATTTTGCATTTTCCAGGGTGACTGTCTATCATCATGCCTCTTTTGTCTAGCTTTAATACCTCTCTCGAGTCGGGTTGAGGTACTTCTTGAAGTGTTCATTTATCTTGTAAATAGTGTCTGCAAACTGTTCAGCAATTTCACAAAGAAAACAATAAAACATGAAATGTCCCTGAAATTTACTATTAAAGTACTATGGTCTAATGAGAAAAATGCGTCAAACATATCTCTTTCAATGACTGGAGTATGCAAGCTCCGTTTCAAAGCTTATTAGTGTGCAATGAACCATGAGTATGAAAATGTCCAAAAATATGCTGCGTTTTAAAAGCGGACAAGAAAGATTTTTAAATGATAACGTGTACCATTTCTTACACAAGAAACCAGGTTGATGAGTGAGGAAAGGGCGAGCGTGTGTTTTGGGTGGGAGGAGGAGAAGTTGAGGTATGAGCGTGAGTCTGTGTGCTTGTAGTGGGTGGAGGTGCTGAGAATGAAGTGATGAATGCTGACCGAAATATCAAGAAAGGAGAAAGAATTGTCAGAGGTAGTGCAGAAGTGGAGGGCAGGATGGAAAGATTTGACAAAAGAGAAGAAGGAGTCTAGATGTTCGTGGGAGTGTGAGGTCGCACCGATACATTCGTCAGTATAACAGCCCTATAGTTCAAGACTGGGACCAGTGGTGTTGGAGTATTTATGTCCCTTCAACTTAGATAAAGGGACCGATGGAATAAATACTAATCTTAAGAAATAAGTATTTAGGTTGATTTGTTTGACCAATGCGTTTTGCTGTTGCATGGGCGTAGTTGCAGGAGTAAAACAAGTAAAATAATATAGTGGTCGGTCTGCAGAGTGTCATTGGAATGTAGTCGTATTTATGTCAAGGATATATTTCCAACAATCTCGCAGAAAATGCATCCTACTGTCTTACGTATGTGCATATGTATGCATTCGGTAATAGTGGAGACTTGTAAAGAGTGTGTATATACATTTACCATACGTAAATAAATGATTTTCAAGTTGATTTCACACTTATACATGCTTTCATAAATATATACATGCATGCGTATATATGTTTCTTAGTGTGTGCACTTGATTGTGTGTGAGTGTTCGTATGTGTGTGTACGTATGTGCATGTGTGTGTTTATATGTCTGCGTGCGAGACCGTGTACACGTGTGCGCATGTGCACGTTTGATTACATTTCATTTTCTCTCTCCAATTATTGTTTTCTCTCTCTCCATTTATGTCTTCTCATTTTGAAGGATATCATCAATATTTTCTTAGGACGCTTCTTGGGATAAATTGGAAAATGGTCATCAGGGACGTGAAGGCACTTGAAAGAAGTGGTAGAAAAAGTGTATAATGCTGTAAAGCTGTTTCATGTGCGGTGGACATCTGGTAAGAATGACTAATGAAAGACATCTCAAGCAACGTTTGAATGGTGACCTGGAAGATGGCAGGAGACCAGCACATAAACCCAAAATGAGGTTCAAGGTCTACCTCAGAATTGCTCTGACACAGACAGGAATTTCAGTTGTTGATTGGGAGAAAGAAGCACAAGAGCGAGATAGATGGTGGAAGAGAGTGCACAGTGGTTGTTCGAGGTTTGAATGAGAGAGAAAGAAGCACAAGATTAGGAGAATGTTCAGAAGGTATGAACCTGAGGAGAATGAGGGAGTTTTGATTTTTGAGTGTGACGTTTGTGGGAGGAGTCGCTTGAATCGTATAGGCCCGGTCAGCCATCAGAAAACTAACAGGAATCGACCCATAGTAAACTGTGATATGGGTATTGCTCACAATAGAATATGTGCGACGCGTGGAAAAGTGCGCCCTCTCGGGTGGGGGATTGTAAGTGCATGTCAAAAGAGTTCATACTCTGGCACCTCTTCATTCTTGCAGCCACCACAGCTGTGCATTATGTAATAGAATGTGCATACTTTCGCCGAGCTCAACAATCATACAAGCGCCACACATTGCTTGAGCAATGATTCATCTCAGTGATACTTTCTAGCAACGGTTTTGCTTCTATACGAGAAAAAGCTAAGAAATATATATATATATATATATATATATATATATATAGATAGATACATATATATATGGGGGTGTATATGTGTGGATGTATGAGTA
>NC_068995.1:38530597-38532085 GCF_001194135.2 Octopus bimaculoides | reverse complement strand
ATATATATATATATATATATACATATATGTTTATATATATATATGTATATATATGTATGTATATATGTGCGTGTGGGTGATGGTGGCTACAGCGTCGGAGGTGTTAGATGTATGTTCTTGGCGTTGGCTGGTGGTGCTTCTACGAGCTGTGCGTTTTGTCCCTTGTAAATGAATAAAATTGTAGTTGCTGCCAATGCACAGTGTCTTGCATTGAGAAAACGTGCATAGTTTGTGCGTATAATGCGTTTATAAATTCTACTTTCTCTACAGTTGGTAGATTTATCATGGAACTGTGGAGGTATGCACTGAAATTGAGGTAGACTTTGGTGGGAAGAAAGGCTTGTTAGTAGTAGTGGTTATGATTGTAGCAGTAGAATATTATGGCACAGATGATGATGATGGGTCAGTTGTAGTAGTCAAAGAAAATTAAGCATATGGATAGCTTGACAGTGAAGGGCTTTTCTTTCTGTAGACTTCACTTGGGAAGTTTATGACCCGCGTCATTAGTACACATATTCGACATTTTATTGATTTATTTTTGCCCTTTCTTCTTGTTTTGAGAAGAAACCTAACTTCAGGCAGGATTTTACAGAAGAATTCTTAGCCATTATTTTCTAAACCTGGCAAAGTATTATAGGATACAGATGTTCAATTTGCCACGCTCATAATTGTTTTTTTTTTTTTGGGGGGGGGGCACCTGCATCCCCTGTTCCCGAGCCGTGCACATACACGTATACATGCAAAGAAAGCCTTGCAAGAAAACACAGACACGTCTACACATACACACAAACACACACCTGTAGACACCCAATAGAAAACACCAAACACACACACACGTTCATACATAAACACAGCTGGAGACACTAAAAAGAAAACATTGCAGTTCGAGCCAACACAAACCAAAAAGACGAAAAATCTTAACTCCTTTCTTAACAAGGCATTCATTACAACATACACACTCAATAACAAATAACTGGTCACATTCCAAACATATTGAAAGGACATTGAACACAACACACACACGCACACGCACACAAACACATACACAGACAAACATACACACCCACAAAAGATATACGTCTAGACATATAACCCTGTCGATTGATGATTTTTAAGTTATTCCCTCGGCAGGAACATACAGAAAATTTTTCAGAAAGTACACAACTACACCCCCTCCCTTTCCCTATAACACTTTGAACTCCATACCAAACTATATTTAAAGAAGACTTCAACGAAACAGCTCCAGACATACTATGTAAACCAAATATATGATACACTGATTTTACTTCAAATTTTTTATAGCTTTTATTAATAACTTGTAATATGAAATTCGTCATCGAAACCGGCAATGTTTTATAGTTATTTTATAGAATTTTCAGATCCTTATATAAAATTATTTCTAAACTAATCTGTCTTAGATTTACTTCTGTGCTGGTTCCACCGTCATCTTTTATACATACATGCATGCATATACATATATATATATAT
>NC_068995.1:38526310-38530366 GCF_001194135.2 Octopus bimaculoides | reverse complement strand
TATATATATATATATTATGTTTGTATATGTATTGAAAGAGAATGTAGCGCAAGTAGAGAAATATAGTGTAGAATATGTAATATAAGAATTGTGCTGATGGCCAATGTAGGCCGTGCTGTATGGTATGTATAACATTTGAGAAGACATTAGCGACATATATTTGCAGGAGCACCTGCATTGATGTCAAAGTCTTACAACATTAATGGTTATAAGGTTATAAACAAAGTGGATTGTAATGATGAATTATAGTAGAATATTTAATGTTATTTCCTTGTATATTTGATGAATGAACGTACCGTCGAAGACAAAAGATTGTATATTATGCGTTTTCATGAATTTATCTGAATCGATTACAATATTCTTTTTCATTTGCAAAATCACCTTCAGGTTAAACGATATATGTAAACGTGAGGTATATGCCAGTTTTATTTATCTTAATTTCCCTCTAGCATTCAGATCTACTTAATTTTTAATCTCAGTAACATACATCACTCAGGCTATTACACAACCGTATGACAACATTTTGATTAGAACTCAGTTAAGCCGACTTCTTATTTGTAACTTTGTAGAATATCCGATGTTCTGATAGCTTTTAAAGTATCTTCACTCGATTGGTGGTTGTTTACATGAAGAAGTTTCTATCATATGATCATTATAAATGTATGTGCTTATATTTGCCACATGAAACAATAGTGTGATATGCAAATTTATTTTGCTATGTGTGTCAATAAAGATTATTTCTGTAATATACAGATGTAAATATTTGTAGTTTTAAGTAGGTATAGGATTTTCTTTTTCCTTAGAACATTTTTCAATAATTACGAGCTGACTGGAATTAGTTTATATCACATTGGTGGTAATCGTTAAGCGCAGCCGTTTGCTGAAAGAATGTTCAAAGCAGTTTCAAAAGTGATAACTGTTCAGGTTGGGCTTTATTCCATTCTCAAAGAAAACACATGATAATATATTACTAATTCAAGGCAAAACGATTGTCGTATTGCATACCCCAACGATAATAGTTTTCAAAATTGCATGTCTATCCATCATGGAAACGTCATATAGTCAATATCTTTTAGGTGTGAATAAAGTTATCGTAAAGTCTAGTTACGTTTCAAAATTTTAGGTATTATTTCTACGGGTTGTTCATCCATTCTTTTCGGCACAATCTAAAAAGCTTGTGTAATGCGCTCTACATATATATACATATGTGAACACACATTGATATATATTCACTGTGCATGCATGTTAACACACACACACACACACACACGCACGCACACGCACACATATATGTATGTATGTGTATCTACATATATGTATACGTATACATATATATATATATATATATATATATATATATATATGTATGTATAAGCATATGTGTATACATCTATATATATATATATGTGTGTATGCCTGTCTGTGTATATGTGTGTTTGTGTGTGTGCGTGTGTCTGTGTGCGTGCGTGCGTACGTGCGTGCGTGTTGGTATGTATAAGAAAATTAAATCCAGGTAGTAAATGCTGAAATTATTTTGTCATGAAATATATTTTGCAACGGTTAGTACCGATTTCAGTGTGTTCGACTTGTTCAACTGAAAGTATAACAATGGTGGCTATTGATTAAGGAGAAAAACTATTAAATTTTTTAAAAAATAATTAAATGTTATGTAAATATCTCCATAGTCCTCAAATTGGTAGGACGTTTTCGTTTTCTCCGAATCTCGATCTTTTTCCCTTTGTGAAAGCACATCAGATAGCACTTGGCAACAAAGATTTTGTTTCTGGAGTAAAAGCACGTGTTTTAGACTAAATCGAGGGTGCTGATTCCGAATCTGTACTCAGAATTGTACTAGGATCCCGAGCTATGCGCTTGCGCAAGATTCTAACTATATTACAGCTAGATGTAGGCCGTATTATAAAATTTGCTAAAATGAAAGCGGTCTTCACTCAAAATTAAATAAATAACAGCAATAAAACAAACGATGAGAACCTTCCTTATTCCTTTAGCAATAAATGGTGCTGACGTATTGTGTGCAAGCGCCCAATACATCAGTTTGTTCATGATACTTTTATGTGTCGCTTGCTCTGCCGTATGTGTTGTACGTGTATCTCCCGCTCTGCGTGATTAGTCATTTAACTGCGTTCATTGTGTTAGATTACGAATAGGAAATTTTCCCCGAGTAACCAGCAGAAGAACATTGCCACCAAATAAAAATTTGCCTATAAATATTAATTCGGGTGTAAATTTGGGGACCAAAACAAGAAGTGGGTACCTCATATATGCTGCACTGTGTGTTTACTCAGGGCTTACCCAGTGGCTGAATGGAAAGGAAGGGAATGCCTTTTGCTGTACCAATGTTATGGTGTGAGCCAATCAATCATATCTCTGATTATTACTTTTGCATGACTAATAATATTGGTTTTTCAAAGAAAACCAAAGCAAAAATTGTGTACGCAGACTTTTAGTCGGCTCTAAACTCAGTCCCTCATGACTTAGAGAAACTTGTCCCAATTCCTCATTCACATGATTCATTTGAAGACCTTGGCACGTCGCAGGATGAAGCCACGAATCTCCTATCGATGAAAGGTACGCAGTTGATTCTAAGAAAAATGAGCAACGCTTGTTTAATCATGAAGATATGAACAATTTAGTAAGAGATCTAGCATTGTCAAAGGAGAAGGCAAAAGTCTGGGATCTAGACTACAGCAACGGAATCTCCCACAGCAAGATACGAAAATTTCCATTTTCCGTTCTCGCCATAAAGGCTTATCTATCTTTTTGAAGCAAGAAAATATAGCTTGTTTCTGTACTGATGTTAATGCAGTCTTGCAAAAACTAGGACACGAGCATACGACTAACGAATGGAGATTATTTATAGACTTAAGTAATGTTAACCAGTGGAGGCGCAATGGCCCAGTGGTTAGGGCAGCGGACACGCGGTCATAGGATCGCGGTTTCGATTCCCAGACCGGGCTTTGTGAGTGTTTATTGAGCGAAAACACCTAAAGCTCCACAAGGCTACGGCAGGGGATGGTGGCGAACCCTGCTGTATTCTTTCCCCACAACTTTCTCTCACTCTTACTTCCTGATTCTGTTGTGCCTGTAATTCAAAGGGTCTGCCTTGTCACACTGTCACGCTGAATATCCCTGAGAACTACGTTAAGGGTACACGTGTCTGTGGAGTGCTCAGACACTTGCACATTAATTTCACGAGCAAGCTGATCCGTTGATCGGATCAATTGGAACCCTCGATGTCGTAAGCGACGGAGTGCCAACACACAATGTTAACCTCAAAGATCTGTTATTACATAATGGTAATGAAAAAAACTGCCATTTCTGTGGATCCGTTTGTCGATATGGAAGGAACTTATGAATCTATGGAACTCATTCTGCAAGGAGTTAATTACTCAGTTCATAAGTGAGAATATTTGTGGTGATGTGTTGATTTAAAGGCGATTTCCCTCCTCCTAGAACTGCATCTGAGATATACCAAAAACATGTGCTTCTTGTATGTTTGGAACAGCCGCGACGACAGTAATCATTACACTATAAAAGTCAGGCCTAAAAGCGATGAGCGCATAGTTAGTCAGTACAAGGTGCAGCATATGCCAATGGTAGACCTGCAAAAGATCTTCCTTCCACGCATGAAAAACTTCGTAAAAGCAATGACGCACGATGGTTGTGGCTTTCAGTAACTAAAAGTAAAATTTGGTGTAGAGACGCAAAACTGAAAGCAGACATTTTCATTGGACCTGATGTCTGAGAGGAAATTCAGAGGTAAACTGAATCTAGTTGAGTTCACGGCATGGAGTTCCTTCATGTAAGTTGTACAGAACTTTCTTGGAAATCACAGAGCTGAAAATTATGCTGATTTAATAAACAACATTCAAACAGCATATGAAAGAATGGGATGCCGAATGTCCCTTAAAATGCACGTCTTGCATTCTCATCTCTATTTTTTCCCAACTAATCCTATATACAGACACACACACACACACACACGCACACATATATGTGTATGTATGTATATATGTATATATATATATATATATA
>NC_068995.1:38524181-38526184 GCF_001194135.2 Octopus bimaculoides | reverse complement strand
ATATATTTATATATACATACATACATATATATATATATATATTTATATATACATACATACATATAGATAGATAGATAGATAGATAGATAGATAGATAGATAGATAGATAGATAGATAGATAGATAGATAGATAGATAGATAGATAGATGGATATATGAAAAAGAACATGGGGAAATTGATATGCGAAAATTTATTGAAAGAAATCCAATTTCCAACAATATCAATGTAACAGATCCTACAACTGTTTCCATGCCCAAGTAATTCAAATTAGGGACATTAATTTAGAGATTCTTATTGAATATAGTTAATTGAACATTTCGTCATGGACAGAACATTTTCACCATTTTCTAATTTTTAATTGTTAATATAACTATATCCATCAATGTGAAAGTAACATCTTTTAGTTTTTCACTGATACACTGGATAAAAGCGGGGCACCTGGATGCTAACATCTATTTAAGAAGTATTTGTACCCTTCAAAAAGTTATGTGTGTGTGTGTATGCGTGCATGCATGTATGTGTGTATGTGTGTGTATAAGATGTGGAGTTGAAACCAAGACATTTCAATTGAGAAAGATATTTATAAAATGACTTAAAGGTTATATAAATCGAGTATAAGATATTATCGGTTTTGATGATGAATTTCATCTTATCAAATATTAATAGAAAATTATAAACATACCATGAAACACACTCGCACGTACACACACATACACAGAAAAAAAAGACATCGCAAGAGAACAAAAACAATTACAAACACCAACTCACACTTGGAGAAACACAAAAGAAAACATCACACACACAAATACACATACATACACACATTTGGAGACACTCAGAAAAAAAAATCATCACACTTCACACCCACATACACAAAAAAGAAGGAAAACCTTAATTCGTTTCTTAACAAGACATTCATCACAACATACAAACCCATTAACACAGGTGGTCATATTTCCAACATACTTTAAGATCGTTCACAACACACACACACTTACACACCCACACCCACACTCTCTCTCTCTCTCTCACACACACACACACACACACACACATTTAGACATATGCTCCATTCAGTAAATGCTTTTAAGTCACTCTCTCGGCAGGAGCCTATATGGATTTTTCAGACAATACACAACTACACCCATTCTCTATGTGTTTGACACTTTGGACTTTATACCAAACCATATTTAAATAAGACTTCTATAAAAAGAAATCTCCAGGGATGTTTTGACCGCCAAACAGATGAGACATTGTTTTTACTTTTTATAAATTTTGATTAATATTTGTTAATATGAAATTCATCGTCAAAACCGGTGAGAGTTTATAATTTTGTTATATAATTTTTAAATCATTTTATTAAATTATTTCTAAATGTGAATGTCTTAGATTTATCTCGTACTGTTTCCAACTCAATCCTTTATATATCATAATCTGATTTGTATAGATTTATAATTTTTTTTTTCAAATGCATACATACGTACATACACACATATACACAAAAAATACATATATTATAAATATAGTTCTCTTTTTAGTGGTGAATAAAAATTTGTGCTATGTACGTCACAGCACTAATTGTCGAGTACCGAAAACAAACCTCAATTAAGAAGTCCTGAACCGTAGATTTTGCGGATAAATTGTTATATTTCCAACAGCGCCATCATCATCGGAAATGCAGTTTGTATTGGCTTCTGACATCGATGCATGAATGTAGACTTAGAGTAGCGGTTGAGTGTTCAACATTTAATTTTGACCCGATTTTGAAACAGTTTTACAAATATAAAAATATACATAAATACTAATTCAGATCCAAAATATTATGTATTACAGATGTATTTTGATATTTCTATCTTTTTTATGTGAAACAAGCATTGAATATTTCATTCGAATAGAACAAGGAAATTACTTGAAAAAGAAAACGAAAATATATGATTTAAAATTTTATTATTCAATATTCCAGACAGCAGAAACAGAATGTAGCGCAAGTAGAGAAAAGTAGG
>NC_068995.1:38521457-38523986 GCF_001194135.2 Octopus bimaculoides | reverse complement strand
ATATATATATATATATATATATATATACCTCCCTGGTTACCGTGTCAAATGCCTTAGTTAATCAATGAAGACCTGGTGTACTGGCATTTCTCCCTCTAAGCATTTCTCTTGAACCTACATTACAGAAAATATCATGTTCTGAAATCAAGTGGGAATCATATTTCATCTGAAATTCATAACCCGATAAATTGAGTTTGGAATGAATTTTCTGTGACACAGGAATGGATAAATGGCATTCTAATCTCTGTATACAAAGGTAAGGGCCCAAAAGCAGTGTGTGGTAATTCTAAATGGTTAACTCTACTGGCACATACCGGGAAGATACTTTCAAGGATCATGTTAGATCGCCTTTTTGAGACTGTGTGTCCACGTGTGATTCCTGAAGAACGGTGTGGAATCAGACATGAGCGAGAAACAATGGAGATGATATTTTCTGTGAGGCAGGTTCAAGAGAAATGCTTCGAGAGACAAATGCCAGTGTACCAGGTCTTCATAGGTTAACTAAGGCAGTTGACACGGTAACCAGTGATGCATGTGTTGCAGTATCTCTCTTTGCGGAATGTTCCTTATGATATCCATTTTGATAACAGACGGATTGTGGAAAAGATCTGCAAAACAGTTACAAAACGCCCTCAAGAAAGAGGGATCAGGAATGTCATTATGCGTGTATTTATGCTTTGTGGGTGTTTTAGTTCTTTTAGTAAATCATTTCTAATTGCAAACCCAACATCACTTTCCTTTTTCTCTCCCTTCGTCTTCTCAACCCAGAATAATGTGAAACCTGTCGCTTTTACGACAAGATGATCTTCATCTGAACATCGTGTTTCAGAAAGTGTTACAATATCCACATTACGACGCCTTAGATCTTAGTTGCTAGAGCTGTTCTTCTTTCAGGCATATCTGCTCGATCTGAAAGAGTTCTCACATTCCAACAGGCCAAATCAAGAGAAACCTTACTCCTGGCATATTTGTTATCATTGTGTATATCAATTCTTTGTTTATTCCTGCTAAATTGAATTACCGCTAGCCACAGTAAACTAACCAGCAGAGAGGGGACATACAATTTTTAGTGCACCATTTCTAGCATATTCCTAGTAAATACAGGTGAGTAGTGCTCTCCTTAAAAGGACTGCTCACAAACAGGATTTTCCGCCAAAAACAGTTCCTGTCTATGAAGACATGTTACCGATGTTAATATAAGAACCTTGCCGTCTTATGTGCAGATTTTAACTGCGACCTTCCAGCAGGTCAAGTCTGCATACGTTGCCACGCTTCTGTCGCCACGCTTCTGTCGCCATACGACTTTTGAAAACTGATGATTGTACGATGATAGAGTTTGTCAGGGATATCTGTACTTCATTGGATTTCAGTGACAAATGCTTGTGCAACATTTTGACCTCGGGTCAAAATAGTAGATTCCAGTGACAAGCAAAACAAGATGACTAGTACTGAGTTGACTGCAGGTTTTATATCGGAGTACCTTCTCCTAGGCTTTTCCTCAAAAGTATACTGCAAGCCAGCAGTGTTAAGTCAATTTGAATTCAGAGCTGTATTCTCCTACAATGGTTGTCTTAATCACGGCTTTGTTTTCAAAACAGGAGCCCAGTCTAACCCCATCGACACTCATGACTTTGAGAGTGCAGCCAGTTAAGGGACTGTCATTAATATGACCTGGTTTTATGCCAGAGTATCCCTCTCTTAGAAGAGTTGCCCTCACCACAGTTAATGAGACTAACTTGACCCCCCCACACACCAACACAATATATATATATATGGTCGTATGTGTGTGTGGTTTTGTCAACCACCAACACCACCACCTCTTGACAACCGGTATTGGTGTGTTTACGTCACTGTTCGGCAATAGAACGATAAAATATGTACCACTCCTTCAAGGCGGTGCCTCAGCATGGCCTCACTCTAATGAATGAAACGAATACAGGACAAAAGAGAAATGGTAATATGCATGATAGCACAAATGACCAAATATTAAAAGATCAAGATGACCATGTGTGTAAGGGGCCCATATCAAATTTCAACACAATATTTGGAGAATATGAAACCTAAAAACAATACAAATACTTTCGGACATACTATCTCCTTTCTCCTATAGAATTCGTCCCCTCTTCTATTCTTTGTATCCCTTCTTTTATTGTTTTCTTTCTTCCTCTTTACTTTGGTCCCCCCTTCCTTCCAAATCATCACTTCTCTTCTCCTTCACAATTTATCTTTTTTCCCTATGCCTTTCCCCCGCCGCTTCCCCATGCATCTACCATATCTTCAGTGTTCTGTCTTGTTATAACCAGAAATGACTCTGGCGAATATAACCTTAATTCTATAGGTCGTTCAACTTTTCTCAACTTATCAATTGACTAACTGTGTAGACCTATCTGTAACAAACGTATGAAGATTACTGGCAACTGCTCTAAGCAGAATTTACTCCAATACAGAAATATATGTAATGCCCATTATATATAAATTGTTTCATATGTATATATATATATATATATATATATATATATATATATATAT
>NC_068995.1:38496415-38521289 GCF_001194135.2 Octopus bimaculoides | reverse complement strand
ATATTTGCTCTGAATCACCGAAGCACCATTAATAACATATCACAAAATTAACATCGTAAAACCTGTTTAACATATATATTTTAATTAGAAAATTGAAAGTACTCCACATGCCCTTCAATTTTATTTTTAAGTAAACGATACATTTTACGTGCTATGATCAACGAAGATATGTTCGCGTAATCGCTGTTCTTGTTCAATGCCAATATATTAATAGGGATTTTAGTAAATCTTTTGAAATTTATGAATTTAACAATTTAGTCATTTGCGTATGTACTTTATAACGATTATATTCATAACAAATTTGCACGTAGGCAGAAAAAAATGTTATCAATTTGTTTGAAATTATTTCAGCTGTATTGCCGTAAATATCTGTATTTTGTTTCGAATTACTTGTGTGTATGTATTTATTATACAAATACCATAATATCTCGTTTGTGATATAAACGTATATATTATATATGTGCAAGTGCATGTGTGTATGTGTGCGCGCTCGCGCGTCTGTACAAGTGTGCGTGTTAGATTTTTCATAATTATGTGTGTGTGCCTGTATATAATGTATTTATTCTTGTGTACCTCTATGCATGTGATATAGTGCGTAAATATTGTTACTGGTTTGATCATACGTTTGCTGTTGACAAAGGGTCAAATGTTATCATCAATAAGATGGTGGTATGAAAAGTCCATACATTAACTGTGGAGTAGTGATGCTACAGCTGTAAAATCTTGCATGCATTACGTTCCTTTCGTCTCATTAATAACAACAGTGTTTCCTCCCAGGTAAACTGACATCTGACTGTTCTAAGACCTCGAAAATTACTATTAATGATTTCTTTTGAAACTCAACAAAATTTGGCGTGGTAGTCTTATTAGTACCAGCAGAGAAAGGGTTAAGGCCCCAATGACATTCATGCTGATATGGTTCCTGCATTAGGGGACGATGTACCAGCTATATCAACAGTGCAAAAGTTGGTAGCTGAGCTTATTAGAGTTTTGAAGATTACCCAAGGCCTTGATGTCCTACGACTGATACCACCGGAGTAAACATTGATCATGTTCACCACATGGCGATTGACTATAAATCAAAAAGCCAATGCTATTAGCATATCATGTGAAAGAGTTGAGGATATTCTGCACAATGCACTTGGCATTATGAAGCTTTATTCTCTGTGGTGACATGTCTTCTGGCAGCTTATCAAAAGTGAACCAGGCTGTTTCTTTCAACTCTTCTTAAATCATGATGAATGTCGCGTTCATCACTTTGATCCAAAGACAAAGAAACAATCTTTTCAGGGGAAGTAACCCATCCGAACCTACTCCAAATGAGTCCAAATTTGTTTCATCAGTAGGGAAGCTGATGTAAAATGGATGCGTATCGACATTGTGTTCATCGACTATCATCAAAAGTTTTACACTATCAATGCACAGCACTATGCCAACTTGTTGAGGCAGTTACGAAAGGCTGTCGAACAAAACGGCCAGGGAACTTTCGGCCCATTTCTGCGAGAGAATTTAATCTGTCCCACTATCCATCGTTCCACATTATTGAATGACATCGACCTGCCTATTCAAGTACAGAACAGCAGGCCCACTGACTTTTCTTACTTCATTTTTGCTTCTCCAACCGTCACGTATTTAGAAGATTGCTTATCAGACCTATGAGCCTGATGATCGAGACTATGACGGTAGCGACTTCTGCATAGGCCGACACAGTCCACCAAGGTCTTTCTTCACGTGGGATGCCTCTCATCGTCTCTGGTTTCGGCATTAGTGGTTCAAGTGCTAGTACATAGAGAAGATACGAAATAGAAGCACTCTTGAAGGACCGACTGCATGATGCTGAATGGTTCCTATAACTAACCATTCATCTGAACTACTGAGAATATATCCCTGTATATTACGATAATCCAGCTACGGAAAACAGAGCCGAAAACAACAGCCAAGTATTGGTAGTCAACACTATCGAGGGCTACCAAGCATTGGTAGCCAACACTATCGAATGCTTTTAATTGATCCAAATTCATCAGGTTCCTACTCATGATATTTTATTTACCCATCATATTTATGTATCGAATTAGGTGGAAATTGTCTTGAACAGACATGCTTGGGATGGCGCATGTTTGAGTATCACCAATCATTTCCTTGACAACCAGCACCAACCTCTTTGCTAATTTCTCGGCCAAAAGTTTGAAATCTGCTTTCAACAGGGTTGAGACAAAAATTGTTATATTTGATCCCCTTTGTCTGGGTCCTTTCTACCGTTCGGATGTCAGCTGCGGTAGGTATTTGCTAAGAGGCTACCAAACAAATCGAGCATATAAAGGTAATGCTCGCAGAATAGACCATCCAAACAGTGCATCCCATCATCACATCCCCCATTTCCGCTGGTCTCACTGACAACTTACAACCTCTGCCTCCCTTACCGGTTGTCGTGGCATGCCGTCAATATAAGCATTGAAGTCCGATATGCGTTCTGGTCTGCCATTCGTCCAACGTTCGGGCGAAATGCTGCCCAAATCTCGCATATATCCGGTCGGGTTCGAGTACTACGAGCCTGTTTTGGTTCCCTAAAGAATTTATTGTGGCTTTGTTGTCACACGGGACCATAGAGCAGCTTTCGGTGCCTCGTTTGTTAGGGCATGCGCCTTAGCTCCCACAATGAATCCTACCTCTTTAACGTTGATGGATTGGTCGATGACCAATCTTACCGCTTGCTGGACTGTTGCAATATCTTTTATAAGTGCTTCTTCTAAACTTTATGTTTCCTTCCATTCTGTTTGCTTCCTTCGTTAATGACATTCTAAGTCTAATGGATTCTGATCTAACTGTTCTTTTCGGCGAAAACCATCAATTGTTGTTGACAATTGATCAGCCAACTCCCGCTTAACTAATAAACTATTCCGGCCTCTGTAAGTTTGGCGCGGAGGAAGTAGCATAATCAGCTTCTAGTCGTTGGGTCCCTAGCCTACGAAATCTATCTAGCTTGACCCTGCAGATTCACAAATCATTATATCTGTATATTCGACGGTTTTAAAATGTGGACAACTAGTGTCATCCTTACTGACTGGCTTACAGAATACTCTATCTAGATACGAACCAGATAACCCGATATTTTTCGCCCATGTCCACAATCTCGTCGACAACTGTCTGAAAGTTGAAATCGGTCTGTGTAGATTTGCAAGAATTTTACTCTACGCTCTATTATGAACTACATCCACATGTCTAAATGTGAAGTTCCAGCGCTGATGCCTGTGACGTTCATAGGAAAACTTCCAGGTGTCTGAAAAAAACTGTTTATACTAACATTGCGGAGCATAAACAGCCACCATCTCAACTGTTCACATCCAGCACGACCAATTTACATTCTGGGACGGGAAGATGGCCCTTACCTTGATATCCAGATCTTTCCACTGATAACCGCGGCATCTATACTTCGTGACCTAATGATTAAGGGGCTCTATTTCCAATGTGATCTGAGAATGCCTATTTATACAGCCTATTCTTAGAAAGGCTACATTTGTCAGAGGGAAGGAAAGTGAAGAGAAACATTTACGCTGTTTCTTTGGAGTGACATGGGTGCTGTTCTTCTGAGCAGTGTCTTCACAAGCATTTCTTTGCAGAGCCTTTTATTTACGGTCCAAAAGGAAATCTCCGATTCTTTTGAGACATTTTGCTTTCAGTTTCTTATAAGTTTATTGCCTTGTTTTAGAAATTTTATCTCACTAGGGATGTTATGCAGGAGTGCGATGTATTCATTTGGAGAGATGCTTGTAAAATTTTGTTTAAGGTCTTTTTGTTTCTGTCTATGGCCCTGTAATTTATAATGCTTTAGGAACGTTGTTGTTTTTGGTCATGATTAATATGTGCTTGCGCCTCTTGAGGTGTTTCCGATGATGGTGCTGCCGTGTTAGAAATGTCTGCACCAGAGGCCTTTTTTCTATTTCCTTGCTTGTAGCAGAGAGCTTTTAATGTAGTTTGTCACACCACCAACCTGGCATCTCGGCATTCTGCGCTCGACTGCTACGAATAGTAAATTGCTCAGGTCAGAAATGTCTTCCATACCTTGGGTCAGGTATCAATAATTCTGTTCCTATGTCTGCGCAATTTTCCTTGGGCATTTTCTGCTCTCACAATTTTGTTTTCATTGTCTTTGCCGTATAATACGACAGCCACCAAAGACTTGTCCACATCTAGTGGTACCTATGCCACCTTTATCTTAACCACCCTCCAACCTAAGTGTGTTGAAATTAATCTTTCCATTTTGCTTAGGTAAAAGAATGTTTCCGTTGTCCTAAATTTTTAGTCGGTGGTGATGATGGTAGTGGTGGTGGTGAATTTCCTGTTGCCAGTGATAGCGCTGGGAGAGGTGACAGTAGTAGTTTTTCTAGTGTTGATGTTGCCTTTTGTTGTCATCGTTCTCTTTTGCTGCTCCTGAGATCTTGACGGTTGTTTTGAAATTGTTGCTCGTGTTGCTGTTATTGATGCTGTTGCTGTCGCTGTCAACACTGTTGCCACTGCCGCTGCTGCTGTCATTAAGTTTTAAAATTTCGTCTTCCCGTTCTCCCGATAGCTGGCTCTGCTTTACGGCAGATGACTAATACTCTCCATCAGCTTCCTTTTTTAAAACAAAGATTGTGGAACGTGTTTGCTAGAGAACCTCCAATTTCGCTCCTAACGGCTACAGATGCAAGAAACTAACCCACACCGTGTGGTTACTTTGTCTATAAAACTACAAAGAAAATGTTCAATATACAACCAAAGAACAACAACAACAACAATAATAATAATAATAATATTAATAATAGTGTATATTATAATAAGAGCCACGTCCGTGTGTCCGTCACACTTTTCTTCAGTATTGAGATACAAAGAAATTCAAGTAGTTAAATACATAGGAAGAAATTCAAGCAGTTAACTTGAAAGAATGGTATCACATATACTAAGATTAAATAATTCTATTTAAACGGGAGAGAAAAGGAAAGAGTGAGAGAGATAGAATGAGAGCGCGGTGACTGAAAGGAAGAGACGAAAAATGTGTATCAGTTTTTTTTTTCAGGGTAAACACATACATACAAAGAAAAATAGATACATAGATTGAAAAAAGTAGATACATAGATACATACACACATTCTTAAATTAAAATCGAGAGAGAGAGAGAGGGACACGGAGGAAGTGAGAGAGAAAAAGAGAAAGTGAGAGAAACAATAGATGCATAGTTGAAATGAAAAGAAACGTTGGTACATAGTTTGCAGTATTCTAACATTGGGAACTCTGTTCTCTTATCTGTTCTTCTTTCAGCAATTGATACTCCAACAAATCATCTATGCAGTCGCCCGATTTGCGACAAAGAGCAACTAAATCTCCTATAAATGATACTCGCCTGTGTTAGTGTACCGCAAGCAACATGGTTGGATTTTAACATGACAGCATGGTAAAGCCGTTGGTAGGATAAGAAGGAAGATGAGAGAAAATAAAATAAAATAACTATTTCAAATACAGTAAAAGTTGGCGTAGAAGGAGGTGTAATTTCCTGTAATAGATTGATGGGTAAAAAAAAATATTGAGATTCACAGATTTAAAGGTTCGTGAATATCAAAGTTTGAAAGTTAAAGGACGTGTGGAAGGTAATTCTATTTAAATTTATTATTACCTGTATGTTTTAAATATTTGCTCATTAAAATCCATACTATAATGATGGATACGAAGCAGAATATAAAGTGGTGTTTCAAAATAATTATGCACCCTGAAAACCTCTTAAATGTGCTACGTTTTTATTTTGATAAATTTGAAGTCACTGCTTAAACACACACTCTCTTTTTGTAACTATTAGAACCTCGTTATGGATATTGATATCGCTAACCAGAGAAGAGAGGCAGCCAGACTTCGTCAGCAGGAGAGGTGAATAAGATTGAGCAGTGACCGAGGAGAAGCTGTAAGAAATATAAATGCTGCACGACGGAGAAAAGCGTGGGCTAACTTGAGCCAAGCACGACGCTCTGAAATTTTAGAACAGAATTCTCAACAACATACAGTAGCAAGAGAACATATATCACAGGAAAGAAGAGGAGAAAATTTACACCAAAATGGTGAACAACATTGCGCGGTGCGAGAGAATTTATCACAGGAAAGAAGAGAAGAAATTCTACATCAAGATGCTCAAGACATCTGAGAAAATTTTTCAGAGGAAAGAAGAGAAGTTCGACATCAAGATGCTCAACAACATCGCGCAGCCCAAGATAATTTATCGCACAAAAGAAGGGAAGAAATTCTACATCAAGATGCTCAATAACATTGTGCAGCCCGAGATAATTTATCACACAAAAGAAGAGAAGAATTTCTATCTGTGGTCTACTTCCGCATGAGATTAAATTAGAAATTGGAGCACCAATAATGTTAATCAGAAATCTTGATCACCAAAAACGGTCATTGTAACGACACAAGATATAAAATTGTATCTGCAAAAAATTGACTGGAGGTGATGTGGGATAGCTTGTTCTGATCCCTCGGATCAGTGTAATGCCTTCTAATTCTGATTTACCTTTCTCATTACATAGATGCCAATCTTGGAGTACACAAACGGAAAGAGTTTAAAAAACAGATCAATGACAAAGAACATCAGGAATGAGAATTATTGAAGTGTCAGAATGGACTTGAATACTGAGCTTAACTTCCAGAATAGAATTTCAGTTATAATACTCTGGCAGTTCCAGTAGTGCAGTATATAACCTTATGTCATCAACAAGAATCTGAGTGAAAACCAGCGTACGGACATAAAGATAAGGGAGCTGCTAACCCTACACAGGATGCACTACCCAAAATCAGAGGTACACATGCTCTATCACTCACTAAAGAAAGGCAATAGGGGCCTAATTCAAATTGAAACGTCCTATCAAACGACTACGATAGGACAAGTGTCGTATAAATACAGACGAGAGCTTAACTTGCCTGATTAGGATGAAAATAGGGAGCAGACACCACCCAATAGGGCATCAAAAAGTGTAAAACAAAAGCCAAAGAGAAAAGCTTAAGGGTAATATCGAGAGTGTGGCAAGAAGAGCCAATGCATGGGCAATATCCCGAATGAGCTGGGGGACGTGGTGTAGATATGAAAAGAAATCATCAGTAGCAGCAGAGTGCTGGCTTGAAAGCTAAAACAGAAATGTTCATCCTCGCAGCACAAGATTAAAGTCTCCTCACTTGGAATTATCAAGCTAATTCCGCACACAAGGAGGTAGATAAAAAAGTATAGACACTGCAAATACAAAGGGGAGAGTATTCAGCCGCTTGCTCAGCCCTTGTCCCTACAGAAGGCAAAACCATACATTATCGATTTGGCCAATATTTGCATTGGAATGTATGCTGTCACTATGCTATTCTGTACCCTAAAAACAGGTATGAACACCGTCCACATTCAAGCACTGAGTAAAGAATGTTACCACCCTATGGGATTATGTGTCACATACAGACAGGCAAGTAAATTCGAACGGACCAGACATCGTCATCAAAGACTGAGACAAAACAAAAATGCCTGATATTTGATATGACAGTCTCAGAGAAGGAAGTTCAAAGACAATCGAAATATATGGATTTTGTGATTGAGATATCTAATGCATGACAATTAAAACTCAAATGTATCCCTGTTGCTGTAGGCACCCTAAGAATGATCAAGAAAGTTAGTGAAAAATGTCTTGATTTGATCCTTCAGAAATACAAAACTGACGACCAAATACATTCGTAACATCAGTAACTTGTTATCACATCTGTGTCGCATTAAAGAGCGAAGAGAGTAGAAGTGGCATAAGTCAACACGCCAGGAGTGTTCATTGTTAACTTGAAGAAATGAATAATACTGAATATCACAACAACATACTGAAGATGTCTTTAGTTGAGAATGTACGCCAATGCAAACAATATGAGGCTGAATGATTACGGTTAAACGCCTATCAGTATTCATGTCGTAGTGAAAACAGTTTGAAGACTATTTGTCTTGGCGAACTAGAAAGGCTAGTGACGCAGGGTAAAATGGTGAGATGAATATATCAGCCAGAGAACGAAAAAAATCATCATCCAGGAGGGATTTCCAAAGCAATCAGTTAAATCTATCATACTTTGGGAAACAATAAAAGTGCACACCTAGGGCTAGGTGATTGTTAGAAGATATATATCGTCAGATTGCAATAATCAGCAACGCCAACCCATTGTCAAGTGACAAGTTAAGTAATAGCAGCTGACAAAAATAACACAATGTATAAAGGAGAGAATGAAAAAAATATCCAAGAAAAATTTTTTTTCTGGAAGGAGTGAGATGAAACCGATAATAACGTCGATGAAATGGAATGAATTATACTGGTCTCCGAGAGAGTAAATGGCACCTCTTTAATACAACAGTATTATAAAAGCGATTTTGATTTTAGATATACCAATGAACTAAGAAGGAAAGGGTTAGAATATAAGTGACATACAACAACAGGGATATAAAATTGATATCGTGTATTTTACCTTCTGCTTTGTGTTTTTATTTTTCTTCTTTATCTAACGAAAGCTGCTCTAAATGAAGTCAAATATGATGATAACGGCAGCATTGATAGAAATAGCGATAAAGAATGTGAGTGCGAAAGTTGGAGACATTTGTTGGTATAAAGGTTGTATTGGTCACTGTTGGTAGCGGTGTTTTATGCACCACTATTATCACTAATGCCATTATTACATATTTTTATACTCTTTCGTTATTGCTATTGATATCTCATTATCCATGAGCAAACATTTTAAAAACGCACGAATATGCGTAGTTTATAAACGACTTGATGTTTGATATAAAAGATTCTAATAGAACCGAAACAATTAAAATATATTATACTGAAGACATACATTTTTATGCAAGAGGTATTTAGAAATTAATCAAAATGAATTATTTTTTAGCTGTCAAGCATCCGATATATAGTGAAACAGATTATGCTGCATTTTTCATAATAGTGGTGGTTGTGACAACACTAAGGTGATGACGGGGGTGGATTCATTGCATTTCTATTCGATTAGACAGTATATGTTAAAAATTAACTGTGTTAAATTGCGTACGACTTCTGAAGCTGGACATCTTCCTCTTAAATTTGAGTTTAGAAATAGTAACCGTTATGATTTGTAGTCTACATTTGTTAATTTAAATGATGTTATTTGTGGTGGAGTGGTTTTGGTGAGGGCCATTTACTGATTATCAAAATGTTGTTGCATGTATCTCTGTTGATGAGGGTCCCTATTTTCATGTTCTGAAATATTAGTGTGTTGACAAATACAGAACACCAATGAACCATAGGTTGTTGTAACCTAATCTTCTCCTCCCCAAAAATTAAGCATTGTGACTATACAGAAAGTATTATCATCAATAACACCATTATTAGAGTAGTGATATAAACGGTTAGAGTGCTGTACTAAATCTGATTAGATGTTCTGTTTCGTCTCTTTAAACACTGAGTTAAAATAAAATCACATTCATTTAGACATTGAACCTCTGTAACATATGTGACAGTGTTGTGAGCAATATAGAACTTTTATGCCTATTCATAAGGGTTCCATGACGTATAAATTCCCACAACTGGACAATAAGCCGGTCCGTCACAGGATCACTCATTTTTACTAGCTGAGCAACATTAAATGAAGTGTTTTGCGCAAGATCACAATGCATCGCTCGGTTCAAGAATCAAAGCCACAATCTTACGACCACGAGTCCAACACGCTAACCACTAAGCTATGCGCCTCTACAATATAGTACTATTCACTTCCTATAATTTCTAACCCGTATTTCCATTAAAGATTCAAGCATATATATAATCTATGGAGTCTATAATAATTTTGCTGCATTGCAAATGAACAAAGAAAAATAAATATATTATTTAAAATCTAACAGTTACTTTTTATACAATTAACAACAGGGAATTATATCATGTTGCCGATAACACAGTTGCCTAGAAAGAAACTGTCTTCATAATCATTGTTTTAGCGTGGATAATAAATCTATTCCCAGAATATTCATTGTTTTAATATGGATTTAATTACATTATGTATCTAATTTCGTCCTAAATCAATTTTGATTTTGAAATATTTGATTTTAGCATCGCATTTTCTGAAGATTTTTCTTACTGGAAAATGACATTTTCTATATAATTTATTGTTTTCTAAAGAACTTTAACAAAATTTTAAACCTCCTTTCCTTTTATTTTCCTGCAAAGTTTCAGCTTAATCATTTATGTATTTCATTTACTCAATTTCCTTAACGACTATTATTTCCATATAGATCTCTGATCACATTGTTTTAAAAAAAATTTACGGACAACATATTTACACTGATCATCTTTCTTTCTGCAAATCTTCTTATAGGTGTTTAAACCATTTTTTGTGCACGATTGATTTATATTTTCTAAATTGCTTTTCATCCATATTTATCAATATTTATATACTTTTGTATGTCAAAATAGCATTCCCCCTTCCACGAAGCTAGTCTGTAATGTTGATTTTTTTATTTGAATTTACCTCTGAAGTAGTCAGTTGTTTGTGAATTTTACTTAGAGTTTGGTTTTTTTTTCCAAGCTCAAAAGTGCAACTCCCTTTCCTTTTAGCGTTCTTCGCAAAACTTCCTTTATGTTTTTCTCTCCACAGGTGGCGAACTGGCAGAACCATTATCATGCCGGGAAAAATGCATAGTGACATTTCGTCCATCTTTATGTTCTGAGTTCAAATACAAATTTCGCTGAAATTGTATATAATTTCATCATTTCAGGGTCAATAAAATAAGTACCATTTCACACTGGTAGTCGATGTAATCTACTTACCCCGACCCCGAAATTGCTGGCTTTGTACCAACATTTGAGATCAGTACTCTTTGTAGGTAAGCTGAAAACATTTTTATATACATCAATACTTTTTCTTTGGAAAGTGAGTTGCGAGGAAAACGAGAAAAATACAAAATAAAACACGCAAGCAAAGACAAGTGATGTATGTGTGTGTATGCGTGCGTGTGCATGTGTGTGCGTGCGTGCCTGGAAGTGTGTGAGTGTGCGTATGTGTGTATCTGTTTGTGTGTGTCTATGTGTATTTGTGTGTGAGTGCCTGTGTGTATGTGTGTGTGAGTGCGTGTGCTTGTTAGTATATATGTGTATGTGCATTCGTGCAGGTTTTTTCAAATCCAAATGCTATCGATACAAATATATTCTCGTGAAAATATTTTATGTGGCATCTGGCATATATTTATATGTATTTGAGAGTAATTCACATTGCTTTAACCTGGATAGCATCTCTTGTACTGAAAGTAGAAGCAATACATGTCACTGACCTCACGCTAATTACAGAGAAGCCTATTTTTAAATGTGTAATTAAGGTAAATCCTAATATCAGGATGCTGTATTTCAATGAACAATTATGAAATTGTGTAGCCGACACAAATGACCACTGCTTTCGGTGATATATATATATATATATATATATATATATATATCACTAAAGTGAACAAGGACATTAATCATCACCAGTATTGATAGAAATAAGGGTCAAAACAACTCAACAACCAACAAAAGCGTTATCTTAATGAGATATCAAGCGACACAAACTCCTTATGGTCGCAGATACAGCCAGATCATCGATGATTTTGCGTTCTGATGCTTAATGGATCTTAACGCTCATCAATGACTTTCAACGAGCCTAGGGTTAAACTCATGTTGTCTTTTCAGCTTATAAAATTTTTAGCAATACTGGTCCTGCTTAGTGTTTTGTTCACTTTAGTGACATATGTTTTTGCCTTTAGGTTGTAAAATTGCGAATTAGCCATGTTACATTTATGCATGTTCTATTTTATTAGATTTCATTTGTTCTTAACTTTTAGGCTGATGATATAATTCTGTCTGATTCGAGCACAAATCAAGTAAAGATGTGGTGAGAGACAAGCAATGATATCGACCCCAGTGCTCAGGTGGCATTTATTTTATCGTGCAGGAGGACTCGAAATTCACTGCGGCTACATTTGAACTCAGAATGAAGAGGCGGAAAAACTATGCTAAGCATTTTCTCCGGTGCAGTTTCTGCCAGCTTACCGCAGTTGTGTTATAATAAATGTTTCTATTATTGACACAGGAACTGATATTTTTTTTATTTCGTGAGGCTTCCATATCAATTTCATCGGCTATAGTGCCCAGCTGGTATTTAATTCATCGGATCTGAAGCCATGAATTTTAAAGTCCCACGCGGTGGCATTTGAGCACAAAGAGTAAAAGCATAAGAAATGTCGCTAATCGTTTTGTCCAATTCAAGGCCTTTCACCGAATTATAATAATTACAACAATTAATCTTCATCAGTACTTAATTTGTTTTTCCTTTAGAAATTGAGTCACCGAAAATGTAAAACACGATGGCATATAATCTGATCTTAATTGTATAACTTCACTCAGTATTAATATGTATCGAAGTAATGAAGGAATTTGATGATTTCTGCTTTGAATTATGTATACGTAATAGCATTGCCTACAATATGTGTATACTGTCCTTCTAAATCATGGCAGCTTCCTCCCTCGCCAAGCTATATCTACTTGACAGTTTAACATTAGTAATGACAGATAAAAACAAATTTTATAAAAACACATACTGTGGAGTCTTCAGTAGAGATCATTTCATCAACTGCATAGAAGCATTGTGTAATTCGAGGGGATTTGGGATAATTAAATCTTGTGTGGTTACTACTATAATTTTAACCGCTTTTTTAATTAAATGTTGGTGACAGAAAATATTTCCTCTTATAAGATATTTTGTTTAAAAAATAGGTGGCTACTTCCACACAGGGATACATACGGATCGGTTCTGAAAAGTCCCTGGCATTGGATATCAGAACATTTGGGAGGATCAATTGAGATTGATTCATACACTTATTGCAGTCGTCCAGTATTTCTAAGCCCTGTAAATCAGAAGTTCGGGCCTTCAGTGAGGCCTTTCGCGTTATCCTTAAAGCCAATAACTTTTCAACACCCGCTTCCTTATTTCTATTCATATTCCATAATTATCTGCTTTACAATATGAATAACATTGCACTCACGTCTGTTTCTGATAACTCTATTGCAATTTTAATATAACACGTACTTTTCAAATGCAGTTCGATTAATCTTTCGTCATGTCATGACAAACCTAAACAATCTTCTCTGTTAATAATCTGTATCCATATTTTGAATATATTTTACATGATATACAGAATCTTACAATGCACAATAGAGTTGATTCTAAAAATGCGTAAGTATTTATTATATACACGATGTCATATTTCGTTTTGACAGTTCCACTAACATCCCAGCTTCAACTTGTTAAATTGTTGTATGTATTTAAAGAACTGAAAATAACTTATTTTTAATACTGTCTACATGTTATAAATTAATATTGTTTGTAAACATAACCATAAAGAGCGTGTTAGTTTTCCAAAAGTAATATGACTTTGATCAAATGAGTATAAACAATTACAAGCAACTGAATCGACATTCTTTTTGGTTTTCAGAAACATCTTTATAGCAAATATATTACTTGCGAGACGATAATAAAGAATAGAAATGATTTCGTCATTTCTAAGCATATTAGACAAGTAGCAAATACATAAATCAGCAACGTGGATATACGTTTCTATTCGAGTTTAAGATTTATATTATGGATAATGCGGGTGTAATGATGCACAAATTGAATAAAGCTCAACAAATACAAAAATAAATTTAAATAACTTCAATTTTTCTAATTTTTGGAGATAGATAGGAAAAACTATAACATACGAGGTGCGTTCAAAAAGTATCCGACATTTCTTTTTCCCCACCAAGAATAATGTCGCGCTGGCAAAATATTTTGGGTGGAAGGTGACGCCATACTTTCTGTTCGTGCATGAAAATTTCCCGGCTGGTACGCCTAGAACACAGACGTGTAGTACGCGCACGTCGAATTTTCGTTTTCCAGCTATATAACAATACACATCGAGTAGAGGTATTGCCTTGAGTTTTGCCAAAAGCTTGGTGATAATTAGGCTCAAACCATCTAGGAAATGCAGCAGTAGTTTGGCGATGATGTCATGGGCAAAGTCGGATCAAGGAGTGACACAACTGCATCAAATATGGCAGATTGAGAATGCTCGGTGAACAATCATGGAAAACCGTCGCATAACAAACCAGGAAACGGTTCATGAAGTGGGAACATGCAGAAAATCAGTGCATTCCATTCTAATGGATGATTGTGCAGGCGGAGAGTTTCGGCTAAATTCGTCCCCATGTTGCTCACAGTGCAGCAGAGGCAACTCTGCATGGAAATCGTTGAAGTCATGGTGAACTGGGCAAACCACAACCCAGACTACATGAAGACTATCCTCACTGGTCATGAGATATGGGTTTGCGGTATCTGGCCGATGAGTTCGGTAATCTCTCGGAAATAAACACAAATCCGACGACCGGGCACTACATGCCTGTACTCTAAGAGTAATAGCCGGATACTGACGCAACCTGCCGGTGCGGAAATTTTATCGTATGCGGAGAATGGGTGGTGTCACTTTGCACCCAAACGATTCTCTCAAAGCGGCATTAGTTTTGGCGCTAATAAACTAAGTCGAATACTCTTGGAACGCATCTGGCATTGACTTTGGATAAGTTCTGGTATATTTGACATTGAATATCGTACTGCTCATTCACATCTACCCTCACATGACTAATGAATCTGACTGGAGCATGGACTTTTGTTTATAGGAATAAGCAATCAAGTTATTTGCTGATGCATGCTGGTGCCTTTCTGATAGTTAATTCATGGGTTGTAATTAACCCATTTGTGCCAAACTTTTTCTAGTGAATGAAATTGTCTGGACATTCACAGATACTATTATTTTGACCTAAATAACAACTGAAAACAAATTTCATTGAAATCAGTTTGATATTTCCTGAAATAATCACTGTCAGTTATAGCGGACATTAGGCACTGTGCACATGAATCGTTAATAAACTTGTTAACTGTGCAACTTAGAGGCTAATAATAATATCTGGCCATAACTTTCTTATGAAAATAATTCCCGTTCAGATAAATATGATATCAATGAAAACTGAGAATTTATTTAGTAAAATATATCCCTTTTAAATGAAACTGTACAGCTTTACTAATTATGATACTTCTTGAATCATCTGGGATGAACTCCTATATCACATTTTTCATATATGAAATGACTTTTCCCAAAGCGCTCTTTGCATCTCCTTTCATTGGGAATATATTCAATCTAACGCTCAACACCATCATATCTTGCATTGTCTTTCAAATGAGCAGATGAGCGTTTTCTTTGAAACGTTGGAGTGTCATATATTTTCAATAGAGTTACAGAAAAGTTTTCGTTGAAATTGTATAATGTAATTTTTAGCCCTGCTCTATTCATCAAGATGCACGCATTTTGGGTTGCCGCTGATGCAAAATATGAAAAAAATAGGCCACCACTATTTATTTTGCTGCATTCGAATCCTATAGGAACCAATGTTACGAGCCAGAAGGTCATCAAATCCCATATATTTGTTTTAATTTTGGAGCTTTCAGGCTGTAGAATTGGAACTTATTTCTTTTGAGGCCTATCATAGCACTCAACAGTGGACACTTTACAGGCTTCAAAGTCTAACAGCAGGAAAACATCATTATTATCTTTCCATTTCACAGCGACTATATTTAAAGTGAACTTGAAGTCAGTTGTTCCTCTGGGGCATGCTTTCATTTCAGTTTTCGTTATGAAAGGACATCAAGCCGTCCAATTTTCTCAGCAGGTTCCCAATGCAGATATTCCTTTCTCAAAACTTTTTCTCCATCAATTGAATACTTGTGAAGTAGATATCAAAAAATATTTTGAACCCTTTATTGCCTGGTAGACCTACAGCATCAATGAGATCAAGGACACTGTTCCCACTTAGACCAAATTCATTTTCAGTTTTATTGAGACCGTCTTTCTTACCAATGTAGACATCACAAACATGCATATATACATGCTAAGAACAAAGGGCCAAAGCTTTGACACCAAATCGAATTGGTTTCTCTTTTACAAATTGTTTGGGATAGTGCTTGCCATAATATTGAATCATACTTTCGTCCACAAAGAGATGTTCTCCCAAGCCACCAGGTTCCATAAATGTTTTTGTATGTGGTCAAGTAGAGGCCTGAGTCTGAATGCATAATCATCTCCTGAATCATTGGCGTTATCACCTACATGGACATTTCTCAATATATTCTCAAATCTGTTTCGCCTCATGTTATTTTGTAACATTATTGGAACATTGTCTTCAGATGACCAGTACCTTTTTTATTAGGTACAGGACAGTGAGCAGACAGAAACAATCCACCAAAGAATACATGCAACTCAGATTTGCATACATTCTGAATGTTAGCATTTTGAAAAGTATATCGGTTTGTTTTGTTATACAATATCATCCAGTAGGAAATCGAGTATGATAATAAACACATTTCATCTAAAGGGAGAAAGCGTTTTGCGATGACGAACAAATTTCATATCTAATGGAACGCATTAAGAATAAATAGGTTCGCTTTTATTTGGTTTCACTCTGTTCTGTGTGTACCTCATAAATTATTATTAAAGACTTGTTTGTGAAAGAAATATCAATCTTTCAGTTTTACGTTTTCAATGTTTCATGAAAGTGTGTAAACAAACTGAGAATAGGAGCGTTAAGACAAATAAAAAGATGAAATAAGAATTATTTCAATCATCATGAAAGTGTTTGGGAATTATATTAAGCAAGCAGTTTTTCTACAACAATCAGCAATTTATATAACAGCAATTATGTATTCTGACTGACAACAGAATAAGCAAATCAGATAGCTGAAAGAATGGTGCGGTGTTTGATTATGTACTGCGATTCAAATGAATCTAACTACTTCCTTATGACCTGAGCAAGAGGAAACACACTTGCACACAACAGTCATCCCAGTGTATGTATGTATGTATGTATGTATGTATGCATGTATATATGTATGTATGTATAAATGTGTATAAATGTGTATAAATGTTTGTATATATATATATATATACACACATACACACATGTACGATGTTGTATCAAAAAGTTCCTGGAGTATTTATGTTTAGTACAAAAATAACTTATTTGCCTAGTGGTTGATAAAGAGATAATTGAATTAGAAATAAATTACAATCCCTTACAATACTATAACCCCGAACAGGTTTCATGCGATTCTTGGAAGTGTAGTCTATTTTTAGCTACAATAGAGGAAACATGAATTTCTTCCAACTTTTTGGTCTGTTAAAATATAACAGAAAAATTATATTTATGTGTCCTACTTGTTAAAATTCTATTTATTTATCTGTGCAGTTGAAGATGGCACTGCTTTTAACTTGATGTAATGATTGTAATGATTGCAATGTTCAATTAAATGGAGCCACTTGAAACGGTCGTAGTGCCTCACTACTTGATACCCAACTACTTATTTTGACTACACACACACACACACACACACATATATATATATGTATATATATATATACATGCCTGTATGTATGTTCATACCTAGGACACGCACACTTATGTATTCTAACTAGTTTCAGTTATTCGAGTGCAGCCATGATGTGTAACCAGCTTGAAGTGTTTAGTCGAACAACTGAACTCCAATAGTTATATTTCTATATTTCGAGCTTACTGGGCCGGTCCCTTAAACCGGAGTGCTTAATTATGGGGATATAGGAAACCCAACAGGGGCTGTGATGTGGTGTAGGTTTAAATGCAGTAACTGGTACACATGCACAGGCACATGCAAGCTTAGACAAGCGGGGACTCACACACACACACACACACACACACACACACACACACACACACAAACACAGACGGACACAGAAATATATGACGGGTGTTCGAGAGAGTTTCTCTGAGCCAAATTCACTGACGCCGTATTGCTTTGCCTAGAGATATACGAGAAGCTGGCTCAATGGAACTGACATGAAAACCTGGCGTTGCGACACAAACCTCATAATTGCACAGATACGTCTATACTTGTATACGCACGCATGTGCGTTAGTTTGCGTATGTGTATGTGTGTGTGCGCCGGCGCGTGTGTGCATAAAGCAACCATATGGACTAGTGATGAACGATTCAACGAAGTAGGAATGTTTACCACTTGGCGCTCTTGTCAATCTTTCCTTCCCAAATATTTTTTTCTGTAATGAACAATTTAAATTTACTCGAATATTCGATTGAAAATGAAGATGTTTGTTAAGCTGACATATCAAGAAACAGTTCTCCATTTACAGCTATTTATGATGACATCTACAACGTAGTTTCACTTCCTCGGTTATTTAAATACTTCAAATGAATTGTATTCTCCAGTAAATCACAAAAATTGAAAGGTAACAGAATATGATGAAGTCTCGTTTTCAGCTAACAATAATGAAAGTTGAAACCAGTTTTGATTCGAAATAATTCTAAGCAAACAACGGCTGCTAATACTAGATACTTATCGTTAAATACTGAGAAGGAATATTATTTCAAATAACTATCTCAAATAAACATTCACAATACGTTACATAAATATGTTAATTGTATATTAGAAGATATTACCTGGAACATATAAAGCTCAAATCTCAGCAAGTTGAAAGTTGTTGCTGGTTTTATATATAGCCTGCATTGATTGACGGAACATAAGTATCTGGACCAAAGGCTAAAGAAGAAACAGTTTACACAAGTGAAGCTTCTCAATTCTTAGCAATGACAAAGTAAAAGAATTATTAGTTACAGAGAAACGTACATCTTCTACGGTTTATATGGAATTCTAATGTAAGATGAGAGAGTGATAGAATATAAAAAGCAGTAGAATCGCGTTTCATTCAATAGAATACATATGTCTGAACCAATCTAATATGTATCAAGAATATAAACATGACAGGAATAAAGAATAAGCTAAGCTGTTGCGGAAAAGAGACACACGTGGTTACATGTTTAAAACTTGTCTGAAATTAATATACATTCATATTTGATACTAATCAAGCACGCATACACATACACACAAACACTCATACACCCGCCACACAAACGCACACACACACATACACGAACAAACACACGCACTCACACACATTCACGCGCGCGCACACAGCACACACACATACACAGTGAGATAAAGACAGAGATAGAGAGTGAGAGAGAGAAAGAAAGAGAGAGAATGTGAGAGACAGAAAACTGACTGATGATGGCTCCAATAAATATTGGCTCATCCAATAAATAATGTGTTTTTTTATACTTCTTTATTTTTGAAAATTAAGATCAACAAAGTTCTTTTTTAATCTAAAATATACTCTCCTTCCTTTTCTACAATGCTCTTCCATCTATTTGATACACTTGCAAGACCCCTCTTCCAAAACTCACTTGTCTGTGACGAAAAATATTCCTCCAGTACTGTTCTGACCACATCTACAGAGTTCATATTTTTCCTTCCAAATCATTTCGAAGACTGCAGAATGAATGATAATCAGATGGAGCAATGTCCGGCGATTATGGTGGGTGGAGCATCATTTCTCATTCAAACTGCTCCAACCTTTGGAGCATCAACCTCGCTGTATGCGACCGAGGATTATCCTGATGTAAGAACACCCTGAAACAAAAGATGGCCGTTTTTCTTCTAGCACTGAATTAAACCACTGAAGCTGTGTGGCAGTATATTTCCTTTGTTATCGATTTGTTTGGGTTTAAAAGTTCAAAGTGGACTCAACGTTTCATATCCCACCAAACCTATAGCAACACCTTACGTAGTTGAATACATTCTTTAGCCTTGAGTGCCGGTGTTTCTCCTTTCCCTACACACTGTTTTCGGCGCTTGATATTTTTATAGAGAACCCATTTCTCGTCACCAGTCAGTTCAAAAAGGTTCATTCGTGAGACGCGACAGCAAAGAAGAGCACACATTCACATTCTGCGCGCGTTTACGCTCGGAAAGTTTGCGAGGAATCCATTGACTCAATTTACTTACTTTTCCGATAGTACGCAGGTGTCGATGAATGGTTGAATGACTAAATCCAAGCTTATCTGCCAGCTACGATGGGATTTCGTTCCGCCAGAGTTTGCAGGACATCTTCGTCGAGATCTACAGACGTTCTAGGTCGGGGGTCGTCTTCTAGGATGTCATTTCAGGCTCCGAATTTCTGGAACCACCTTTGACACTGGCTTATACTTATTATCCGATCACCATATACGGCATTAATATTCCTTGCACTTCCCGTTGCGTTGTTGACTTTATTGAACTCATAAAGCAAAATATCCCGAATATGCTCCTTTGTCACATCCATTAGAGGTTTGAAAAAAAAACTGTTAAAATCGAATTGCACTTTTTAAAACTTGCTGTAAGAATAAGATCAATGTAAAATTACTACCAACTTTTATAGCAACTTGATGCTGGTGGTAGTTTATCCCACCCCCTCCGACTGTTTGTTCATACAATTAACAGAACCGCATTATTTATGGGATGACACAATATATGCTCACACAGGAACCCACACGTACATTTTTCCCTCTGCAGTATATATTTTACCGCTTATATGCAAAATCTGTGAAAGTGTTCTGTCATAGCGTTTGTGTTTCAATCCGCAGTACTTTTATGCGTTGGTTATGGGCGATGGAATGAGATACAAAATAATTGAAGGCAAAGTATACTCTTGAAATCACTCTTCCTGTATAACGATGGAATGAGTTTAATTTTTTGGGATTCCCATAATTTTCTTGTTGTTTATCTTCCCTTCAATAAACTATCAATTATTTCAGTTTTTGGTTTGAATTTGTTGGTTTCCTCTAAAAGGGTTTTACTTCAACCAAAGATGTTTAATTGTGTAAGCACTAAAATATCTTTTCATGCGTTTGATATTTTTTTGTAAATGATTTAATGTAAATTGTTTAGGCTTTCATCTGCGAATATTTGCGTACGGAGGAGTGACAACTATATTTTATGGCTTTTAACTTTCTGATATTCGTGTCAGTTTTCATTAACTTTCTGATAATCAGGTTTGCATTTTCTATAATTTTGTTTTATCATTGAAATGTTTCGCTGGTGATAAAGAAAACCTAATGATTTAATTATTTAACTCTTTCCACTTACATAAGATGTAATTAACATTTGTTTTCCACTATTTTCTATTGCACTTATTCTTTCCAGCATTCATACGTCAATTTTCTTCGTATTACAGTTTATTATATTTTTGTTTCGTTTTGTTGTTTATTCACCGGTTTATTTTTGCGCTTGTGTCCGTCCCGTTTTTTGTTTTCTTTTGTAATCACTTGTATATTGCTATATTCGTTTTCAATGTTCGGTTATTTTTCTTTATTTTTAGTGTGAGAGGTATCTATCCATCTTCATTTAGCAATTTAATTGATATTCGACAGTCTGATTCGAGTCAATATTTTCCTCGAACATTTATTGTCCTATTTTAGTTTGTGGTGTAGAGCGTCGATGTAGAATATTTATGTAGAATAGAATCATATTCTCCTCTTTCAACTATAACTCTTATGTTCATTTGTCTAGTTCGGAGGTAAAGTACTTTAAAATAAGTAACAATGCATTTTATAACTCATTACTCATTTCTGATGGGGTGGAGTATTGTAGTGTCTGTTTGTCGTTCTTTCTATGCTAAAAATTCAAAGAACTGACTCGTCCGAAATGAATATTCACTTAAATTTACTCACATTCGTTTATATAAATATATTATTTGCGTTTATTGGTCACTTTTTGGAGGGTCTATTCGAACTGGGATTTATATCAATTGTTCTCCGACAACATATTTCCGTTTGGTATCAAATCCACGATTCTCGTGAGCGTTAAAAAATAATTATATGATCAAGAAATTATTCAGATATTTAAGAAATTCTTAAGTTGAAAGACCTTTCAAACGTGAAAGAAATATTTTAGAAACGAAAGACAAAACACACTGAATAAATATTTTTATATATAAATATACTTCATTATTTTTTATATATCTTTGGTATGATGCGCTGTTTTAATCGATGTTGACCGATATTTTTCGGAGCAGTCACACACTATTCAGTCATATAATTACTAATAACTTTAAGGTGGTCAACGCTGTGAACTGCCAGAATCGTTTGCACACTAGATAAATTGCTTCGCGACATTTTGTTCCTCTTTACTTTCTGAGTTCATATTCCGCTGAGACCGAATTTGCTTTCATTCCTTCGAGGTCTATAAAATAAGTACCAGTTGAATGCTGGGTCGATGTAATTGACTTACCCCAACTCTCCCATCTCCCGAAATTCCTGGCCTTGTACTAAAATATGAAAGCAATACCTCCAAGGTGGTTAGTTGGCAGAATCTTTAGGGCGTCGGGCGAAATACTTAATAATATTACTTCTGATTCTTTATATTCTTAGATAAAATCACAACGAGGTTAAATTTGCTTTTCATACATTCGGTGTTGATAAAATGGCTAGAGAAATATTGAGCTTTGTTTTAATAATCGGTTGATCTAGCAAGCGGGGCCTCATATCAGTGAGGGGGGCCGGTGCGTATTGATGCCGTCGAGAGGTAGGCCTCGAAACGGCGCGCATTCTCTCCTGATGACCCCATACACTTGCTGGCTTCCGGTATGCGGAGTTATTGACTGGTAGCACTTGCATGTGCGAGTTGTTTGCAAGACATTCGGTGTTGATAAAATAAGTACCGCTATTTTTTGTCCTTTACCATAAAATCACCAGCCTTCTGACAAATTTATAAAGCGTTATTAATAATATCATTATGAGTTAGAGTTTTGGAAAATACATAAAATTCCTGGAGTTCTTCGAAAAGTAATTATGTATGATTTAGAAAAAGTGCTTCTAAGATTTCAAATTTGAAAATAATGATCGAATCGGAAAATAAAACATGTACCGAGTTCTACAAGGATGAACATTGATCTTCAACATTAACAAATTCATTACCAGATTCTCCTAGCAGTGTTTACAAAGCTTCCTCACCTTCATATTTTTCATATCCGTATAAAAAATGTCTTAATGTCTTCGAGAAACAGTGTAATAATTAATAATCTGCCTATTGCAAACGTAATGACGTGCACTTTCCGTTATTTATTCTTTTATTCTTTTACTAGCTTCAGTCATTTGACTGCGGTCATGTTGGCGCACCGCCTTTAGTCAAACAAAACGAATCAGGACTTATTGTAAGCATGATACTTATTCTGTCTATTTCTTTTGCCGAACTGTTAAGTTGCGGGGTCATGAACACACCAACATCGGTTGTTAAGCGATGGTGGGGACAAATACAGACACACAAACACACACATACATATGTATATGTATATACGACAGGCTTATTTCAGTTTCCATCTACCAAATCCACTGACAAGGCTTTGGTCGACCCGAGGCTATAGTTGGAGACACTTGCTCAAGGTGCCACGCAGTGGGACTGAACCCAGAATAATGTTGTCAGGAAGAAAGCTACTTACCACACAGCCACGCCAACGCCTAACCACAGAGCCACGCCTGCGTCTAATTTGTGAAAATATATTTACTTCGGTATCTAGATAGTTGGTCTTTCATATCTTTCTCTGTCACCTCTTCGCTGTGTTTAACTTAACTTCTTTTTACTATAATTCGTGCGTTATATTTTTTCTCAAGCTGAAATATGTTTAGTTCAGTACGGCATATCTTGCTTGTAACGCAGCAAATGTACCTTTATATACTTTCAATAATATTTTCTTATACAATTTCAGTATGGGCGAAATATTTTTCTTAAGAGTTGAAAATTATCGGATAAGAATATCAGATAAACAGTTTTCCTTCATTTTAGGGGCTACAAAGTATATTTGAAGTTGGTTTTAAGTGTATGTGTGCGTATAATGAATTATTAGCTTCATCAGGTTTAAATACTACATCAAGAGGTTATTAAGGGTAGGGAAAGTTATATCCCCGAGTATATTTTACAAAAATGTCTGTAATGACCGGAGTTAGTTTTGGGTTTATTTTTTTCTATTATCACTCTTGATAGTTGTTCCACCATGTAGTGGATCTCTTCCTTTTCTTTTTTTTTTTCGTGTTTTATCTGTTCTAATAAGTGCTTATAATTCATTACGGTATTTTCTTAATTATTTTAATCGCAGAACTTTAATATTTAGATTTACTGTTGTTTATCAATATGCTTCGTCAACGTTCTGTTCCCCAATCCAACAGCACATGTGGCCAATTAAATATAATAATAATAATAATAATAATAATAATAATAATAATAATAATAATAATAATAATAATAATAATAATAATGGCGCTTGGCACCTAGAATGACATCAGGCGTTCAAAGCCCTATACTAGTCTCGCAATGGGATCGGTAGATGTTTCGCTTCAGAAATTGATAGAGGATCAGATGTGCGGAGGACGTGAGGGCTGTGGTGTGATCGACTTGGTGGGCACGAGTAAGGGCATCTTTGACAAGGTTGGATGGGTATTTATGATACATGAACAAGAGACTGAGTGTCGAAATCGTGACACTGCTGTACAGACGTCAGAGACGCAGTAACTGGGAATAGGGGAAAGCCCTATTGGCGTGGGAAGGGTGGGTTGGAGGAAAAACGTTGCAGCAAAAGTTTGAATCCGTCAGTTTAAAGGATGTGATGATGAAAGAGTGGGTGAGAGGGCCGACAGAGAGTGGGGGAAAGAAATAGAGAGAGAGATGTCGAGGAAGTTGACAGAAGTATCAGATATGAAAAAGGAGAAGGTAGAAGTTGGGGTGGTTAGATATAAATGTGAAGTGCTGCTTGGGGGAAACGGAGTTAGAACCAATGCAGTCGTCTGTATAGCTACAGTGTGTGTATATATATATATATATATATATATATATATATATATATATATAT
>NC_068995.1:38494533-38495722 GCF_001194135.2 Octopus bimaculoides | reverse complement strand
ATACATACATGCATACATACATGCATACAAGTTACGGTAAATAAACTGTCGTCTAAATTACGTTAAAAAGGGAAATAACACTGACATCTCATTTTAAATTACATATTTACTCTAGTTAGGTTTAGATGTTTTTCAGTATTTTTCGTTTTCTTTTTTTTTTTTTTGTATCGACTCTGTTATTATAGGGAATTGCGATGATGATGCTATTGCAATGTTTATTATATTTTAATTTTTTACCTCGGTTTTTAGTAGAATGATTACATTTTATCGAGATGTCCCATGATATCTCATCTTATTCTTATTCCCTATCACAGCCTTTGATTCCTTTTCAAACCACTTACCTGTTTTCTCGAAGACACCTCGCAATGTACTCTTCTTTACATGCAATCATACTTCTGTTTATATTTTCCCCTGTCCTAGCTTACTGCATTCACTCAAAAAATTATTTATATTTTTGTTTCCTTTCCAGAACATTGTATATTTGAAATCTCACTCTATTTTCTCGAGTTTGTCATTACCAGATTCGTCATAATGACTTTTTCCTGAACGGTTCGAATCACCTTTTCGGTCTCTCGTTTTCACCAGTTTTATTTACGTTCAATATCCTCCGCTTGCTGCATAAAATGGTGATTAATTACTATTATTTCCACCTGCTCCTTTTTCCTTTTGCTCATGAATTCTCCTTAAATCTGAAGACAAGATCACTGCTATATATTATAGCAAATAGAAAAATACCAACACTCGGTGAACATAATGATAATGAGGAGGATTTCAAATTTTGGTACAAGGCCAGCAATTTCAGAGGAGGGGATAAGTCGATTATATCGACCGCAGTGTTCAACTGGTGCTTATTTTATCGACCCATAAATGATGAAAGGTAAAGTCGACTCTGGTGGCATTAAAGATGGCTGAAATTCCGCTAATCACTTAGCCCTGTGTACTGATGATTCTGCTAGCTCAGTGCTTTAATAATAATAATGATGATGATGATGATGATGATGATGATGATGATGATAATAATGATAATAATAATAATAATAATAATAATAATAATAATAATAATAATAATAATAAAGACCAGGACTTACAAATATATATATAACATACAGAAAATTGCACTACTGGGCACTGCACACATCCTACACAAAACACTTTCAATACAGTAACCATAAGAACATCACAGCAAACC
>NC_068995.1:38492870-38494074 GCF_001194135.2 Octopus bimaculoides | reverse complement strand
GTCTAGTCAATTACATTGACCCAAGTGCTTAACTGGTACTAATTGTGTCGTCACCGAAAGGATGAAAGGTAAAGTTGAGCTCATTCACATTTGAACTAAGACGGACCAAACGCCACTAAGCAGTTTGTAAACCGTGTTAACGAATCTTCCCGCTCACCACGTTAACAACAACAATAATAATAATAATAATAATAATAATAATAATGATGATAATTCTTTCTTCCATAAGCACAGGGCCAGAAATTTTGGGGAAGGGGATAGTCAACTTCATCGACACCAGTACTCAGCTGGAACTCCTTTTTTTAAATATTACTCGGAGGATGAAGTGCAATGTCAACCTCGTCCGAATTTGAACTCAGAACGGAAGACGGACGAATACCGCTGAATATATATCGCGTGCTAACGATTCTGCCAGCCTGATGCCTCAACAGCAATAATAATAACAATCTCTTCTACTATAGGCACAAGGCCTGAAATTTGGTGGGAGGAGACTAGTCGATCACATCGATCACATCGATCCAGTGTTTCACTGGTACTAAATTGATTTACCACGAAAGGATGAAAGGCAAAGTCGACCTCGGCGGAATTTAAGTCAGCACGTAGCGACGGGCGAAATGCCGCTAAACAGTTTGTCTATCGTACTAGCGATTCTACTCGCTCACTGCCTAATTAATAATAATCATAAATATTTCTATTATAGGTAGAAGGACTGAAATTTGTGGGAGAGCGATGGTCGATCACATCAGCCTCACTACTCAATTGGTACTTAATTTATCGACTCCCAAATTATGAATGGGAAAGTCGACCCCCGTGTAATTTGAACGTAGCGATGGGCGAAATACTGCTGTGCCTTCGCGCTAACGATTCTGCCAACTCGCTGCCTTTGAATAATAATAAGTTGATTACATTGATTACAGTGTATATCTGCTACTTAAAATAAGTATACACCCTGCATGAATGGAATGCAAAATCGACCTCAGCAGAATTTGAACTCAGAACGTAACCACAGACGAGATAACGCTAAGCATTTCATCCGACGTGCTAACGATTCTGCCAGCTCGCCGCCTTATAGTAGTAGTAGTAGTAGTAGTAGTAGTAGTAGTAGTAGTAGTAGTAGTAGTAGTAGTAGTAGTAATAATAATAATAATAATAATAATAATAATAATAATAACAATAATAATAGAAAACTATTATAAAATAACCA
>NC_068995.1:38480131-38491803 GCF_001194135.2 Octopus bimaculoides | reverse complement strand
CCTATCATAGTAGGTGCCTTAGGTATAATAAAAAAAATATTCAGACAAATACATAACAAAAACACCAGGACTTACAAATATATATAACATACAGAAAATTGCACTACTGGGTACTGCACACATTCTACGCAAAACACTTTCAATACAGTAAACATAAGAGCACCACAGCAAACCACAGCACATACCCAAGGCGCACAGAGCTGCGCTCGGTAGTGAAGTGAAAGCACGTTATAAAAATAAAACTACTGAATAATAATAATAATAATAATAATAATAATAATATATTTCAAATGTACAACATTTTCCAATATGACTTGGATATATATGAAAAAGGCAGCTGAAAGTTTATATACTGAGATCACACAAACATAATTTTATGTAATTTTAATCTTGTTACACAATGGATACGATGTAAATTACACTAATATAGCTGTTGAACTATTATAGAAATATATCGGGCAGTCATGAATTGTAGCACTGAACACAGAAAGTTCTTAGTGAAAATTAAGAATCTTGTACAAATTTTATACAAACTGACGAAAAGTACCGGCAAAATTAAACTCTAAACTCTAATTGATATGTCTGGCGGTCGGACAGAAATATATCGATATAGGAGTAACTGATACACACCAAATAAATTGACAAATATTTACAGACATAATTTGCTACATCTCAGTCATTAATCACCGTGATATAAGTTAGAAAATGAAGAATATGAACTAAAAAGTAAAACGAAATAATAATCTGGGCAGACGAATTCGACTAAAACTTTTGTAAGAAACGACGTAGATGAAATGCATTTGGCGTTTTCAAGTTTGAATATTTAAATTGTAAGTTCAAATACTCCAGAGGCTAGTAGGATTTCCAAATATCCATAATCAGAAGAAAACAAAAGCATAAGCTGTATTTGTTGATGCCAGTGAGTCATATGTTTATGATTTGTGAAATTTTACTAATGGAAAATCGATAATGTTTTTCAGTTGCATATTCAGAAAGTTCTTTATAAAAATAGTTAAGAAACAATAAGTTTGGCGTTCTTACCACACAGCAAAATATGCATTTGACGTAGTATCTTGAATTTCAGGAAAAATGAAAAAAAAATAAACGAGATAGACATATATTTTCATGGTTTCCGGTGTCGAGCGCTGTTTTCTTCGTAAGAAATATCTCCATGATGAGCTAATCTTTATCTAAAAGTAGATTTAAACCTCTTCTGTTTAAACTACAGAGAATGATGTTAATTACTGATGCAGAAAACAAGTAGATTTTATCTACGTTCCTGATATAAATGAGAAAAATAAGCATCCTCATCAAACATTTTGCAGCGGAATTCTACTTGGTTTCATTCAAATTCTGAATTGGGTAATTATGTGCGAATTGCAATTCATGTGAAGTTCATTAGTCGCGTTTTTCTCTTTCGTTATAATAAATGAAAAAAAAATTATCCTTAATACAAGATTTCTGCTATTTAATCAATATTTCTAACATTGCGAAGGCTAGCAGGCAGTTCTTACGTTAATATATTTTTGTCATAGACAATGCCCCCATTCAGTTTTCAATCATATATAGAACTAATGTGTTCCTCATATTAGCAAATTGAAGAGTGAATTTGTCACTCAAAATATGTTATATAACATTATATTCTGAACAAAATTTTTAAAAAAAGTATCCTTGCGTAGTCAGTGTTATTAATCAATACTGAATTGTTCTATCTTTATTAAAAATTATAAACTTTGAGCTACAGGTCCTCCTCGATGTTATTATGCATGTGATTTTAACGTACGTGTCTACAGGTCTGTACGAACTAATTCCTTCGGATGAGTATTTTATTTGGAAAGAAAGTCTTGAATAATAAGGTGTATCTATATTGTTGTTTCTTAATACAAGATAAAAAAAACTATCGGTATTATAATCAATAATCAACGAAACGTAGAATGATCTAGTAGGAATATCCTCAAAACCTTCCTTTATTCCCTTAAATCACTCTCCATGGAAGATGTGCAAATTACTCCGAAAACAAATGCCCTGATGGTCTCGGTGTGAGCGCATTTTTTCAGGTTCTGATTAACTAAAATTCATATGTAAAATACCAACAAAAATAGAAATAGAATTTTCTACGCTTTATATTAGCAAGCTTATTTGTGTTATCGTAGGAAACGTTTCGTACGTGTCGGTGTGAATCACAAATTTATTTTCAATCTACAGGAATTACACAGGAGATAAAGAAAAAAGAATAATGTCAATGAAGCCTTATCATTGAGAAATTGAATGATTTCAGCTCTCCTCTATATAAATATATCATTTATTATTTATTTTACGATATTGATTAACTTTACTGCTTTTTGTAAGGTGGGTATATATAAGTAGTTATGCATGCATTCATCTCTCAGTTTGAGGCTAAAATCACTCGATATTCTAAATTATATTTTATGAGATTTCACGTGTCACAAATAAGTAGTCCTTACTTCTATAAATGCAAACATCAAACTCCTAAAATATCTAACATATTTTCCGCAAAATAGTTGCGGCAACACGAAATTGTGTTTGCAAAAAAATGTCTTTGCGTACAACAGTTACTATTCTAACGTGGTGATAATCCAACACCACGTACCACTAAAAGTTTGCCAAAAGATATCGTAATTCAGAGCCGAAAAATGTTAAAAGTAAATATTCTGGCACCATGACAAGCTGTTGAGTTTTTCCTCAAGTAACTGAACTGACAGAGACGACTTCGGAATGATCAAATTAAGAATACCATAGAATAAACTTCGGAAAAAATATCCAATGTTAGAAAGATAAGGAAGTTGCTGTCTAGATATGCGATATTTCACCCCAAAAAAGTGACATAGACAGACTGGCTGTACCGTGAAAATGAGGCAGTAGAGGACTGATTGGATGCGAACACAGCTTCACAGTAGAAATACATCAATGATCATGGTAGTGATCACATAGAGCCATGACATTTTAATTACTAGACAATTGATACCTTCCTATACACATTTGCTATTACATTTAACACCGAATAGAATGCAGTAGTGCACGTGCTAATGAAATTAGAAACCGGAAACAATCCACATAGAAAACATCAACAATTTGTTCCGCTATATTGGAAGTTAAACACTAATTGCGAAATATAAATGGGTGTATCAAGTTCATACCTTCGTCAATTTTATCTTACGCAAAAGTAACAAAACTTTAGAGCAACTGTTCACACCAAGATTTTTAAAATGGGTCTCATGACGCTAGGGGAAAATTTGCCTTATCATGGGAAAAGTTTTGTGCGTGTCAGTGTGAATCACAAACTTATTTTCAATCTACAGGAATTATACAGGAGATAAAGAAAAAATAATACTGTCAATCAAGCCTTCTCATTGAGAAGGCGAATAATTTCAGCTCTAAGGTATGTCCGAAATGTAAGATTTCAACAAAAACGAAATTACGTTAAATAGAGTTACGACGCAATATCGTACCAACATCGGCAGATTGTCCTACAATAATGACCTTTAAAATTTCAACATGGCTATATGTGGACAATATAATACACCTGTAAAAACGTAATATTTAGATACCGGTATCAGTATTGTTATCTGTAAGAAACCTAATGCTGGGTACCGTTATTGGAAAACCAGTCTCCCACACACAAACCGGTATCTCAACGGTGTCCACTGTTTTGTTACAAATAATTAGACATTAACGGTGAACAAAGTTCGACCGGAGAGTAGTATATCCGGCATAGAAAAATCAGCAACGAATACTTACAAGACAATATGTCACTTACAAGATAATGTCTCTCAAAGCTTTTGTAGTACCGGTGTCAGTATTAAATATTTTGGTACTTAACTGGTCCGTTAAAGAAGTTCACTCAATAAACATTAAAATCCGCAGTTTACTGAGATCGGTTGGAAAATTCCATTGCAACAGTGATTTCGACAGTGTCTGTCTATGCAGAAACGAAGAACTTAGTGGCCTGAGGTAAATGCCCACAGCATTTGGATGGCGTACAATATCACTCAGACAGTTCGTGCTAAACAACATCAATTGAAATGAGTACATAAACCTGCTAATGTAAAGCGTAGAAAATTAAATTCTAAGAGTCAGTGGTGAGCTCCACACGAAAAGCGCTCTTCTTAACGACCTCTCACAAAACTCTAGACCGGATGGATTATCATATATCAAGAGTGATGACGAAACTAAAAAGAAAACGGATATATATGTGGATATATGTCGTTCACAAATTTGAAAATGGCATTAATATCGACATGACGCACTTCGAAAAACTGCCAACCGATGATAACTTAAATTTTGATCAATTTCGCGTTGAAAGAACATTTTAAAAATTTGTTGCACCTTTCACATTATTATTCCTTTACTCACAAGAACCCCGAGACTTTTCGACGGATACCATTTATGGGGGATATCAAGTAAATATCTTTATTTAATTGAAGAATTGTTGCCAAAAGTATTTGAAATAAAAAAAAAGCAACTAATTTGAATATAGATTGTTTGAAGAAAAATAAATTTACTTTAAATACGTTAATTACAATGGTAACTTAACCCCATGTGAATGGTTTTTCTCAAGCAACTAGGTTTCTCCGATGGTAATCGTCTCCCTGAGGTCATCAATTAGCGCGCGACAACGGCTTAGCGTACATTACGTCAACTGCTTTAACCAGTTTACGGTGGTGTTTCATTTGGTTGCCTGCGCGCGGCAACTGTAACCGCTCGGCGTATATTTACGTCAACCACTTTAGTGCAAATACTGTTTATTTACCTAAATTATACCCTTGTGCAGGACGCTCTTGCGGTATTATTCCTGAATAAGATCACTCGACAGCACAAGTCAGATTAGCTTCATGCATTTACAATCACGTGAATTCAAAAATTGACTTTAGTGTGGTAGATTTTAAAACAGGATACCAAGAGACATTGGCATATTACTTTGTGACTTTGAATTATTCTATACAGCTTCCTTACGGTTCCCTATTGCTTTACTTATCGTGCATGTATTTGAATCATTTGTCTTCTTGGCGGTGGAAGGAAACAGTCGTGGATAATATCCACGTCCCTTCACCAAGCGGTGAGGAGAGAGACTGACGTGTTCCTGTCCATTAGGCAAGTATTCATTTCAAAATCAGGATACTACGAACACATCAAATGGTTACGTGTAAGTGCATTATTATAAAAGACATGCATATGTTTTCAGCGAAAATGATGTTAATCATTGATGGGTGACCGATTTAATAATTATAATCATCCTTTCAGTTATAAGGAAAATACATCGGAATTTATGAATCATTGAAATATTGAAATAAGAAAAATCGAGATACTTAAAACGATTTGGTTATGTGGCATGGTAAGTGTCATTGGTTAGTTTGAAAAACTTGAATGCGCCAGTGTAGCATAATAGTGGAAGAAAGCAATATTTGAAATAGATAAGGCCTTATTATAACTTTACAAGCGAGAGCTGTCATTATGTAGAAATTATGAATGACAAGATAATCATAGCATAATTATACAGAGTATTTGTATTGCTTAGCTGAATTTCAGTTTATGAATGAAAACGTTATGCTAATGAACGATCAATATATTTATTTAGATGTTCAATCACAATATAATGCAAAATTATATCTGCATGTGTTTGTAAGTAAATGATGAAATTTGAACATAAGTTTAAATGCCTCGAGTTAGCTCTACTTCTAGAACTGTCATTTATCAACAGTTTTCAATGAAATAAGAAATGAAGACACACTAAAGGATATGTATGGCAAAATAGATTATTTTGTTTTTCATATCCTTCACGTTATGAATCTATTGACCTAGGAATAAAGCAGAAATTGAATGGCTTGAAAACACGCATACGAGTGAGTACTGAAAGTTTCCTGGCTTTAAGGGTGTCGCGAAAAGCCTGGTAGGAGGCCCGGCTATCCGCGTTCTTTTACAGGCATTAGAAAAACTGAAGGGTAGTTGCAAAAAGTGTGTAAATCTAAGAGGGGTATATGGTGAATGAAATCAAAATTAAATGAGCCTCTTGTATTTTCTTTTGCCCAAAGACAGGAACTTTTCAGCCCCCATCCACGCTCGTATATGCTCGTCAGTAGACAAAAAAAGTAAATATTAAAACTGCGTATTTCCAAATAGTACCGAACTTGTTGTTATCATTGAAGGGGTGATTTACGAAAACTTATTCATCTTTTATTTCGCACTACTTGCTGTAAAATAGTCAGAAATGTTTACATTCTTTAGGAATATATAGATCCTCCTTTGCAACACAAATATTCTGATATTTTTATTCGAAAAACTTGGCAAATGTGACCATTTATATGTAGAATAACAATGACGTGAGAAATGTAACCCAACCAAAACGTTTTAAAAGTTGCTTCATAAACTGTGTATAATGTCTGCTATTTCTGGAAATATGTTAGACTGATTCAAATTTCCTTAATCATCTTTGCAATTTCAGTTGTAAACAAGGGAAAATTCGCAACATCGGACAGATTTCGGACATTATTTAAAGGAACAATGGCTCGAAACTCTAGGATTTTAGAATCTCCGTGTTTGATTCTTGCACAATGTGTCCATTTGTATACGTTTCGCAAATTATTCTTAATTTTATTTTCTCACATATTCCTTTTCACAACACTTCGTATGGTTCATACTGATTTTGTTCTCAATTATATTACATCATCACCGTTATCAGAACTATTATTATCATTATTATTTTCATTATTTTCTTTCAACGTCTTTCGATTTTGATTCAATTACTTGCCGAGAGATCATTTACACCAGATTGCAAAGTCATGTGATAGAGAAAAAGGAAAAAAAAAAAAAAAGTAAAGAATGTATACAAAGAAAACAAAGACGGAAAAGAACAGAATATTCACAGCAACAATGCTCTTCTGAGTGCGTGTAACGTACCAATTAATACAATCATTTGCACTTCCTCAATGGATGGTTAGTCAGGGATCATTCTTAAACAGTTTCCATTTCCTTTTTAATCTTTCTAAGTGCTCTAACAATCGCTGGTGTTCTAGCCGCATTGAGTTACCACATCTTTTCAATTTCGATTAGGAAATCTTTATAGTTTCTGAGCTTATCAAGTTGTTTTGCCAAATTATTATGGTCACAGGGTATGTGAATCAACATATTTTATAGTTTTCGTCTTTCAAAAGAATATCTGGTTTACTTGCTTTGATGGTCCGGTTTGTACATACTGGAAATTCCCTCAGTTACCGTCTCAGGTAGGTGCTTCTAATATTTGTCAGCAGTTTTGATTTTATAATGCCAATACTCCAGTTTAAGTAGGTTTGTGAAGTATTAAATTTATTTGTGGGGAAATATATGGCATGGTATAAGGCCGTAAGAACTTCTCTATTATCTTAATCGATCATTTTCCTTCTTTTTCTTTTGGTTGTTTGATGACAAGCATGGATGACTATCTGTTGGTATGATCCGGTTGTGGAATACTTCCAGCTCCTCTGTGTCGGGAAGATTTGAAGCAGTAGCTGATTTCTCGAATCGAATCTGGTTCCTCATTCGAGTACGGGGCCTTTTGTAACCCGGTCGATGTTCATTCCAGTTTGTATTTTGCTTTGTTAACAGTGAGGGATGACAAGCTTCCACGTTGCATTAGGTGACGGATCTGTCTGTTTAGGGTTACTTTTTTTGAGACAACACCGGCTACGAGTTCTCTACATGTTAACATTGCTCGTAACGTAGCTTCTTAAGGCTACCAGATCTATATGGAGTACATGGATCTTTGTGATCCGGTCGACGACGAATCTAGTTTGTAATTTGCTTTGTTATCATTGAGACATAACGAGCTTCGACGTTAACATTAGGGAACGGATTTGCCTGCTTAGGGTCAATTTTTTGAGAAACACCGTCATCGAGGTCTCTGCATGTGAACATACCGTAGCTTCTTAAGACTAACAGATCTGTATTCGTCAGTATTTTTTTATACGGTTATCTCCGAGCATAGTTTTTGTGATGTTTTAAAACTTATGAATGATTCACTCTGTCTGTGTTAGTTCTATAAATAGAAAATACAAAAAGCAAAAAAAGTTTTGTTTTTGGTTTCTGTTTCGTTTTTGTCATGTGTTCTCATGCGTGAATGTGTGCCTTATTATTTTCACATAGTTGTGTAAACATTGAGATGTAAGCGTAGTCCTATGGGTATCAAAATGTATATATGGTTGTGTAAACATTGGAGTGCATGCGTAATTACTCAAAACTTTCCGGTGTTGACTTCGAGTATGTGTTTCGCACATGTTTCACTGAGACATGGTACATAGGAGAGACTGTGCTTTGTATGGTAGTAAAATTTCGTTTTTTTTTTATTTTCGTTAAAAGACAGCTTCCTTCAAGTCTTCCACAGGTTACTTTATCTAATTCTATCGATATTATTGGATTACATTTGTTTTTGAATGCGGAGCCCTGTGTAGTACGTCCATGTTGTTATTCAGTGTGGGGCTTGTTGTTGTTGTTATCGTTCTTCTTCTTCTTCTTCTTCTTCTTCTTCTTCTTCTTCTTCTTCTTCTTCTTCTTATTATTATTATTATTATTATTATTATTATTATTATTATTATTATTATTATTATTATTATTATTATTATTATTATTATTATTATTATTTATTTATTTATTTATTTATTTATTTTCTTTGCACAGCTTCTAACACTGGACATGTAATACGATGCCAGCTTTTCACCACCAGTGAACTAAGGTAACTCCCCTTATTCGTCTAGTGCCATCCGGAGTATTCCAGCATTTCCAAGCAGTGCTGCTTTTCTGCAAGTGCTCCACCCATACTGCAGCGCCTATTTGATCCATGTACTCATTTTTTTTACTCACTGTTTTCAAGGCTCCGACAATTATTGTTACTACTACCACCTTTTCATTGACCACAACTGCTTAAACCCCCAAGCTAATCTCTGATATCTATCAGCTTTTCTTTCTTCATTATTACATACCATGTTGTCAGCTGGGCATGCTATATGTATGATCCAGCATCGTTTGATTCCTTTTTCAATCTACACAATGCCTGGCTTCCTATTCCCTATCTCATGGTCGCACTGAATCATATATCCTAGTATCTTTGCAGTATCATTTTCGATGATGCCTTCATGTTTATGGTCGCACCACCTTTTGGCTCTGTCAAGACTATACTTGTTGCAAAGTGTCCAATGCACGATCCTTGCTATATTGTCATCACGTCTCATATATTCCTTCTGGGTTAGTGGCATACATTGACTGATAATATAAACTACGGTTTCACTAATTTGTCCACAAATTCTGCTATTATCACTTTCTGATGTGTTGTCTATTCTGTATTTGATGTAATTATCTGTTCGTTGTTGCTCTTGGGCGGCAAAGATTAGAGCCTCCGTTTCCGGTTTAAACTCACATTAGCCATCTTTTTACTCTGTCTGGCTTGTCTTCAACATCCCTATGAAATCATTTATGCATTCTTTTCTTTATCCAACTATTTTCATTTTAATTCATTCCCAAGTGCTTGTATAGTGCTTTATCTTTGCAATCTTCCATCCTACACAAGACTGACCTTCTTACTATTAATAATAATGGTTCTGTGGCATTTTTTACATAACATGGTATGTTGTTTTCTTCTACTCTAACGCTGTCTTCGCATCAATCTGTCCTCCCCCTATTTTTCTTGGCACATACAGTCTAACTGTGTCAGTTTTCGGATGGAGTATCGCACATCTAGTCAGCAACATTCTTGTATTTCTACCTGAGCTGTTTATTTCGTCTACTGTCATGCGATTACCCCTACTCCATATCTATTATTATTATTATTATTATTATTATTATTATTATTATAGGCGCAGGGGTGGCTGTGTGGTAAGTAGCTTGCTTACAAACCACATGGTTCTGGGTTCAGTCGCACTGCTTGGCACCTTGGGCAAGTGTCTTCTACTATAGCCTCGGGCCGACCAAAGCCTTGAGACTGGATTTCGGAGACGGAAACTGAAAAGAAGCCCGTCGTATATATGTATATATATGTGTGTGTGTGTGTGTGTGTGTGTATTTATGTGTGCGTATATGTTTGTGTTTCTGTGTTTGTCCCACAACATCGCTTGACAACCGATGCTGGTCTGTTTATGTCCCCGTAACTTAGCGGTTCGGCAAAAGGGACTGATAGAATAAGTACTAGGCTTCCAAAGAATAAGTCCTGGGGTCGATATGCTTAGCGGTGTGTTGTCTGCCGCTGCGTTCTGAGTTCAAATTTCAATGAGGTCGATTTTGCTTGTCATCCTTTCAGGCTCGATAAACTAAGTACCAGTTACGCACTCGAGTCGTTGTAACCGACTATCTTCTCCACCAATTTATGCCTAGAGTAGAAAGGATTTTAATTATTACCTTCTTGCTTCAATTTTTTTCCATATCTTCCCGGGTATCATCCGATATATAGTGCAAAGAAATGGAAAAAAATAATTATAGAAAAAAATTAAAAAATAGGAAAAGTAAAAGAAAAATATAAAAACCAAGAAAATAAACGAGGAAAAGGAAAGAAACATTACATCGTCAATGCTTTTCTCAATACGTTTGACGTACCAGTGCATACAATCATTTGCACTTACCGGAAGGATGGTAAGACAGGGATGATGCTCAAATAATTTTCAATTCCTTTTCTTATCAAGTGCTCCTGCAATCAAATTATTTTGCCAAAATATTATGATCACAAGGTATGCTCATCTCGATCAATAAACAGACTTTACTGTTTCGCGCTTTCACAACAACTACTACTACTACTACTACTACTACTACTACTACTACTACTACTACTATTAATACTACTACTACTACTAATACTAATACTAATACTACTTCTACTGCGACCACGACCAAAACCACCAGCACCAGCACCATCATCATAATCAACTTCAACATTATTATTATTATTATTATTATTATTATTATTATTATTAGTATTATTATTATTGTTATTATTATTGTTATTATTATTATTATTGTTATTATTATTATTATTATTATTATTATTATTATTATTATTATTATTATTATTAGTAGTAGTAGTAGTAGTAGTATTAGTATTATTATTATTATCCATGCCCCATCGTCAATCATGAGTTTTAAAATAGTACCATAGTTTCCTGAACATAGAAGCAAATCTAATTTCAGTTTCACTTCGTTCAGAGAAGAGTACACAGAGTGGGTTAAGTGTCAGATATTCAATCACACAACATAATTATTGAATGTATTGAATATATCAATAATTGAAGAAACAATACAAGTTGTAATTTACCTAGAACTATAATATTAGAAAATAATGGCATTGAAACTAGAGAAAATTAAATTTGGTAAACAAATAGGCACACCAGCGTCTGTATTGTAAGCAGCTTGCTTCCAGCCACATGGTTCCGTGGTCAGTCCTACTGCGTGGCATCTTCGCTAAGTATCTTCTACTATAGTCTTGTGCCGACCAAAGCCTTGTGAATGGATTTGGTAGACGGAAACTGAAAGAAGCCCGTCTTATATATAACGTGAGAGAGTTAGGGGTTGGGGGTACAACCCACTAAGGGATAGTATCTATCCAGTATACTGCTGGGAGGGTACCCAATTATTGCTACACAAGTGCTATACTAGGTGCAATCAATGGGAGCGGGTAAAAGTGGAGGTGTTACCCAAAATTT
>NC_068995.1:38475949-38478595 GCF_001194135.2 Octopus bimaculoides | reverse complement strand
ATATATATATATATATATATATATATATACTTATGTGTCTGTGTTTCTCCCCTTACCATCGCTTGACAACCCATGTTGATGTGTTTACGTCCCTGTAACCGCATCATTACGATAGTAACATAACTCTTGTGACAGCACAGAATTTCGGTTCTTTATCACGATGTTTATATCCTATTGATCTCAGCTTTTTATATTTGATTCGTTTAGATTCAATATCTAAAAAGAAATGCTTTAAAAGATAAATGTTAACATTTAGTGCATGGCTTATAATTACGCTTTAACAAAAGCAGCTTTTGCAATGCCACAGTAGTTAATTGGCATACAGAACCACAAGCAAATACTTTTGATGCAATTTTTGTTTATCGTTTCTCATTACAACCTGGATACATACTATGTGATAGTTACTTGGGTCAGTGCTTCTTTTATGACTATTATCAATCGGATACCCTCTCTTAAGCTATTTATCCAAAGTTAATCAACTACCAACTTTCATTCTGCTATCTATACCCCTGTAAGGTTTCATACCACACGATACCCAAATTGTGTGGCCTTCATAGATAAATAGATGGACTACCACCTATTTGTCCCTGTGATACCCACATATATCAAGTTCAGAAGATGCACCGGCCTACGTCAATAGGATAATACTTTGCTTGGCACCCAATAAATTAAATAGTTTTGCAATTATATAAATATCTCGTATGATAAATATCTCGTATGATAAATATCTCGTATGATAAATATCTCGTATGATAAATATCTCGTATGATAAATATCTCGTATGAAAAAGTCTGTAAGCTCGTGGTTTGCTATTAGTTCAGAATAGCAGGCACTGCATTTGTAGAATTTGTGGCCGTGGTATATATCTCAGCAAGTAGCTTTGAACTATTCCTATGGCTGATGCAACATTAAACGGTACTTACAGACGACAGTAGATGCTCTAAATTACTCCTAAGTGTACTGTTATGTCCCTTAGGAGATTTCGTTTGTCATAATACTGTTACCCACTTCGCTCTACAAAATCGGTTTTTATGTTCATGTATATCAGAAGTATTTGATTGTTTTATTCTCCATTTATTTCTGTAATTCTGTTGCTAGACGGATTTTGATATTATACCATTTCTAATTTCCTTGCACTGTCTCTTAAAGAGACAATGCGATTCATATAAGATTGGTTAAATCTGCTTTTAGATATTCCACTGCAATATTGATATGAATTCTCTGACTTGCGTTAGTACAGTATAACTCTCCTTCATACACCATTCCTTCCAATCTATATGCGTGATTCAATGGTTAAACATTTCAGATATCTTCATATATCCTTCTCGAAAGTGGGATCGACTGCTCTCTTTTTAATATGCATTTGTTTTCTTTTTGTCTTGTTTTTCTTACATAGTGTAATATTAAAGGTCATTTTCAGATTATGCGTATTAAAGTGATAATTATCCAAGCTGCCCAGGTAAATGCTAATATATCATTTCAAGACTTTTCTTCTTATATATTCAGGATTTAGTCTTAGATCGGATCGGTCGGTTGGTAGACGTTGTATCAAACAAATGTTATAATTGAAACACGAAATGAAAACACTGTTTGGTATATTGTTGTTTTATTATTTCGTCAGAAGGAGATTGTTTTGCTTGGAGAAATGCTATGATTATAATGACATTTTTATTGAAGTTCGTTAAATGTTTTGATAGTAATAACTACTGTTTTTAAGTTTATTGTTTTGGAAGGTTACTTTTAATGCTGTTACATATCGGCATCTAAACCAGAAGTAATGTCTATGAAATTATGCATAGATTGTCAGTCCTTGTCCGGTGAATGTGTAACTACCTCTGTAAACCTCGATAATGTATGACCGTTTGTTTGTTTGTATATAGACAGAGAAATACATCTCTCCATATAACTTTCAGCATGTATTGTATGTTTAGTTGGACTACATCGTTAATATCTTGTGAGAAAGTTACATGTTTTCATTGAATTAACTTATGGCATCAGATTATTTCACCCACGCAGAGTGACGTTCGAGAAGTTGCTTTAGATAAATCCCTAAATCCATTGCATTAATTCTACACAATCTTGAAGCTTATTCTAGTGCCTTTCCTCTTGTGATATCATTAAGCTATTACATTACACCGCTAGAGACAATACTATTTATGATATTACTTTAATCATGCCTTATCTTTCATTTTACTTGTTTCAATCATTTGACTGCGGCAATGATGCGGCCCCGACTCGAGGACTTTAAAGATGAAATCAGCTCCAATTATTTTTAGTCTGGTACTTATTCTAGCACTTTGTGAACCCCCCCCCCCAGATGTCGAGTGCCATAGGGTGTAGAGCAGTGAACCGCAACCGGTATGCTTCAACACTCTAGTGTGCCAGGAGTCCATGCTAGATGTGCTACAGTTTAACCTGAATATGAGTTTTCCCTATACTTCTAGCTATACTCATATTTCAGGTGTTCCGCCGAATTTTGAAAATAATATAAGTGTACTGCAAGTGAAAAAAGGTTGCAGTGCACTGCTCTAATATCAAAGAGAAGCCCAAAGACATGAACAAGCACGTCTCTCTCTCTCTCTATCTATCTCTCTCTCTCTCTGTCTCTCTCTCTCTCTCTCTCTGTCTCTCTCTCTCTCTATCTAT
>NC_068995.1:38462810-38475790 GCF_001194135.2 Octopus bimaculoides | reverse complement strand
AAATTACTGGGGTTGATGCGTTCGACAAAAATTCTTCAACGCTGTGCCAAAGTGCAGCAGCAGTCTAACGAGCGAAAGAAGTAAAACACACACACACACACACACACACACACACACACACACGCACGCGCGCGCGCGAAAATGTATGTAGGGTGTAGCATGACCGTCAGCTTCGAGTAATCCGTAGTAGATATAAAAGAAAAACAACATTCATGAATAATAATGGTTTATTGAGTACAGGGTTTGGATTTTGACGTATTGAAGTAAGATAAGCTGAAAAGAAAATTATCATTTTTTTAAGATTTGACGGTAGGCAACGATGTTTGCCGAGTAATCTTTTGTATTTTCTTTCTTATATTCATAACTTCTCTCTACATTTCTATTCTTCACTTCTACTGTGCTCTCTACGTATTCTGATCGAATCTTCCCTGTGCTAACTTGTATCACCTTGCGACATAGAAAACTTCATTTAATCAAGATACCCTTGGTCTGAAGAGTAGTTTGCAGTATAAGCCTCGCTCGAATAATTACCATTTCTGAGGTTCCGCTATCTATGAAACATGTAGCCCGGATCTTATCAATTCCATTCCCTGTAATACACAAGTAATTCTTAGGTGTTCATTCATGTTTATTTTGTTATCTGATGAATAATTTTCATTTCAAACAAATGATTACAGAGTAGTTTGAAACAGAAATCACTATGTACGTAAGATATGCAATGGCTGAGTATCAAACACCCAAATTTAAGTACAGCAGTTTCTATAGTTTTCAGAAGCAGGTATACTTGGAGAAATCTTATCTCCACTTGAATGTGGGAATATCTGAAGAGCTTTAGTTTTAATGATATTCATTTAAACCTATATATGAATCACTATAAGGAATGTTCTGGAGGGTATTTTAGGAGTGTAGAGCAAAGCTTCTTAAAAACAGTTACAGTTAAAGAAATAGATATTATGGATGATACTTTGAAGTAGAAAAAGAAATATTATTATGGATTATGGATAAGCTTATGTTTGGTGATGCAATTTTGAAAGAGCTTACAACAAGCATATTTCAATTTAAATCTATATGTAGCACTAAAGGTTATTGTATTTATTTATGGATAGAAAGAGTTTAAGGCGCCACCAGTAATACGAGAACGATAGATAAGAATAAATGCAGTATTATAACCTAGTATATTTCCTGACATTTCTTGTTTTTATTTTATTTAAGTTCATTGGTGAGAATTATATGATTTATCTTATCTGTGATAGTAATTTTAGGAAATTATTCATAAGCGCAGGAGTGACCATGTGGTAAGTAGCTTGCTTACCAACCACATGGTTCCGGTATCAGTCCAACTGCGTGGCACCTTGGGCAAGTGTCTTCTGCTATAGCCTCGGGCCGACCAAAGCCTTGTCAGTGGATTTGGTAGACGGAAACTGAAAGAAGCCTGTCGTATATATGTATATGCATGTATATATGTGTGTGTTTGTGTGTCTGTGTTTGTCCCCCAATATCGCTCGACAACCGATGGTGGTGTGTTTACGTTCCCGTAACCTAGCGGTTCGGCAAACGAGACCGATAGAATAAGTACTAGGCTTACAAAGAATAAGACCTGGGGTCGATTTGATCAAATAAAGGCGGTGCTCCAGCATGGCCGCAGTCAAATGACTGAAAATGTAAAAAAGTATTATGATATATGTTCTACTATAATATATTTTCTACAATATCTGGGATTTTGGAGGAGAAGACTGGGCGATTACCTCGACCCCTGTGCTCAAACGGTCATTTCATTGGCACTGAAATGATGAAAGAGAAAGTTGACCTCGGAGGAATTTGAAGATTGAAAAGGATATGTTGGGTACCATTTTTCTGGGTATTGAAAGGATTACACAACCAATGATACTTGTTTACAATGTTTCGTTTTCTAAAACATGCTTGCTACTGTACGCAAGACGATATTCTGTATAAGACCAAAACGTCTCACTGTGTGTCATTGTCCATTTCTTCATGTTACCAACAAGTGTCGCCATCTGTGAATGAAATCATAAGCATATTAATAAGTCTGTCACACAATAATTAATATATTTCAAATGCGAATCAATAAAATTACTCTCCGGTATATCGTTGCACAATCTTTATTTAATTTGAATCCTATCACACTTCATGTAGCTGTATTCATCCAACTAGTTAACTAAACGTGTAACTATCATTCTAAATGATATTTGACATCTTTTTGAAATATCAATTTCTAAAGCTTATATTACATCAACACAAACTCCTTATTCGTACTACTTTCTAAATTTGTATATTTCAACATCGATAACACAGTTTCCAAAAACTATTAAATATAATAGCAAACTCTATAATGTAAAGAAAATGAATTTCTTTTGAAATATTATTCTTCCAAATCGTTAACAAAATATATTCCAGAAGTAATTCCTAATTGATTTAATATCTTACACAAACGCCCAAACTCCCTCGAATATGTAAAATATTTCCGATTACTTAGCCAATAAATTTCGTTACCTCCAGTTTACACACTCTTTAATTTATTTATTTCAAATTTTTTCTCATATCCTCGCCACGTTTGTTTCAATTTGTTCTATATTCAATATATATTTCTTCTAATTTTCGTAGTAGTGAAACAGTTCTCTTGTGTTTCTATTATTTTCTGTTTCTTTTTACAACACCTACTAAGCATGTATCGCTGTTTGTCTCTACTTTAACTCTTACACTCACTCTTTCCCTATGTTTCCCTCGCTCCATTTCATCTGCTTTTCGTTTATGTTAACTTCGTCTTAATGTTGTCTCACTACTTTCATTTGTACCTTCTATGTCTTTCTCTTTGTTACCCATCTCAATATATTACTCGCGTACACGCTTTCTCAGTCTTCTCTAGCCTTTCTACACTGAAATAAACTATCACTGAAATAAACTATCAAATTATGTGGAACGTATCTTTCACAGAATTGGACATCTACCCAATTGAAATGCACAGTTTAGGCACAGATCTATACGGCGTGTCGAGCCACTCATTTTGTTGTAATAACTGTCATGCAATTAATTAGTTACTGAGTTCTCCCCTCCGTAACAATATGGCTCTAAGGTAAGTCTTATTCAGAGAACTCTGTGAATGGAATTTGGCAGATATTGTGTCTGATTGTGTGTTTCCTTAATTATGTAAATTCATATAAACATATTTACATATAGGTACGTTTATGCACACAAAACTACGCAAATAGATACACTCATCTGTATGTGTATATGTGTGTGCGCGCGCATGCGTTTGTGTGAATGTGCATGTGTATACGCGTCAGCTCATGTTTGTGTATATATGCATGCGCGTATGTGTATGTGTTTTTCTTACATTTGTAAACTTGTAAGAAGTATTTCGGATCTGCAGGTCGAGAAGTGATTTATCAAATTCATGGAGATTGAAGAGATACTATAATAGATTCTATGAACAAAGAGAAAGTTGTGATAGTTGTAACCTGTTGTAGCATTTATTTGTCCAATGATTACTAAACAGAAAAAGAAGAGTATTATCCAGGATCAGTATGCGTGGGTGTTCAATATGTTTCTGCACTTTATCTGCATATTTACCTGTACGTATCAATAAGGTTTTTTTAATATATATTGATGGCGTGAATTTATAAAGTTTAAGGGAGGTAACTCTATTTGTATATTTTCTTTTTTCTTAAACTAAGTATACCTTCATTGTACGTGTCTATATGATAGTCGCCTGCTAATTAATCAGTACAACTGCTACACGTATTTTAAATCTGTGATTGATTATTGGATATCCACACCTTCCTCTCTAAGTGCTTTATATTATTTCAAGCAAGGGGATGAACTCTTTACAACATATTTATGAAATACTAACTGAAATACTCAGCGCTGCTCGAACTAAAGACACAGGGAATTCATGTTAATATTATAATCTCATTAAATTTTAGTGAAATTTCTGAACAAACGAAATGTCTGATTCAGTAACCAACATTTTTTATTTGTGGAAAGTTTGTTTGAATTTCTGTTTCAAAGCGTAGCTTACAATTCTGCCCCAAAATAAATCAGCGATCTTCCCGTCCTTGTGTTAATTAGCATGTTTGAAGAAATGTAAAGTTGAGTTAGTGCATCAGCCGGAGTAGCTGTACTTTTCTATAGGCACAGGTATGCATTCATATATGTATGTATGCGTTCGTGTTTATACGTGTGTTTGTCTCTTCCACTGCTTGACATCCAATGTTAGTTCGTTTATGTCCAAGTGACTTAGCGTATGAGAAAGAAAACAGACACATAAGAGCTAGGTTTAAATAACAAAATATATACTCGGGTGGATTCGTTCGACTAAAACCCCTTCAAGTGGTGCCGCATCGTTGCCGAGCTCTAATGACTGAAGCAAGCAGCAGCTAAAATTTGAAAACAAATGTATATCTATATGAGTGGTTAAGAAACTAATTTTCCAACTACGTGATTAGGACTCCTAACTTCAGAAACAGTTTATGTGGAGGAGTTCCAGGTGGCTCAAGAATATTAAGGAAATCTGTCGTGTAGTGGACAGCTTGATTTTGATCAAGTACTGTATCAACTGAGTTGAACTCCTTAATGACTGTGAGAATTTTATTTGTTAATTCATGGTTAATCCTGGTTACAGTATGGGAGCAAGAATTTCCCTTTCGCACAACCATTTATATGAATTATAATTATTACTTAAGTCTGGAAATGCCCTGTACTTCAATTCACCTGGGGAATTCACCGTGATAGCAATATGTGCAAAACCGATATCACCCTTTCCATCAAATGGTACTTTTCCATTTCCTAATTGGAGGAGCCAGGCTGGAAATTTTCTGCACATTGGTCCCTATGTAATAAAGTACGCATTGTAGTAATGAAGGAGAACTTCTCTACTTATATCCGTAGGTGTGAAGACTTAATGCATGCTTTTATTTCATCAGATATTGTTTGTCTCGTAATGGCTGGTAATACCTGTCTGGAGTCGCCTGATAAAACTAATGTAACTCGTCCCATAGATTTATTGATACCTCTTATGTGCTGCAAGGTCTGATCAATAACTTCCGTTGCACCTCTACGCTATAAATCGGACTGTCATTTGTGACCAGGTTTAGCGGTAATTTAAAAGCCGAATGAACCGTTTGTCCTCTTGAGAGAACGGTGGCAGCAAAGCCAGACAATGCTACACACTTAGACATTATCTCATGGAGTGGCCATCCTTATGGTTGGTGATCCCCATGAAATTCATGATTTTCTTATTAGTGTTCGAGATAACAATCTTAAACCTGTTTCACAAACTCATCTCTCTTATGATACTCTCCAGTATCCCCCTATTCTGTGGAATGGGCATGATGGGTATCATTTGAATATTCCACGGATTTAACCTGTATATATATATATATATATATATATATATATATATGTATAGGTTAAAAAAAGGAAAAAGACAAAAAACAACAACAAAAAACAACGTGAGGACGTGATACGGATAGTGTTACTAGACGCTCGGGAAAGGAAAGAGAAAGAGTATGACGTTTCGAGCTCTTCGTCGGAAACAAGGAAAGTTCAAAGAAGGGAAAAACGGAGGAAGAAAAATCGCCACCGATATATATATATATATATATATATATATATATATATATATATATATATATATATATATATATATATATATATACTCGAACGTTCTTTATTTCTTTTAATAGTTTCAGTCATTTGACAGCGGCCATATTGCAGCGCCGCCTTTAGTCGGACAAATCGATCCCAGGGCTTATTATTTGTAAGCCTATTACTTATTGTATCAACTCTTTTACCGAACCACTAAGTTAAGGGGACGTAAACACACCAATATCGGTTCTTAAGTGATGATACAATATATACTTGATTTTGGTCGACCCGAGTCTAGAGTAGAAGCGCAAAGTGCCACGCAGTGGGACTGGACCCGGTACCATTTGGTTGAGAAGCAAGCTTCTTAACATACAGCTACGCCTGCGTCATGTTTACAAAGAACATAAAAAAATACAGAATACTAAGGAAGAATATTTCGATTTGTAACTCGACAGCTTTTCCTGAATGCTTGTATGTAATCATCGTAATGTTCGTAATTAACAGATACTATAGGCAAACAGGCTTTAGGTATGGAATCAGTAAATAGTTGTATAGATATATTACTATGACTCCGGCTTTCTTTATGAGGAGAATGTTTAGACCAAAACACTTGAAACTTAAATGTTTCCGTTACTAATATTTGGAACTATATTAGTGTAGAAAAGTTTACAGTATTTCAGATGGAATGAAGGAAACAGTATAGATCCCGATGATGGATAATGATAAGAAGGAGGATTTATTGATTTCACATAAATAATCGAGGGGTGCAATTTGATATATGAACAATTTGATGTTGAAATGAAATAATTTAATTATGTTAAAGATAAACATAAATTACCCAGCAAAATATATATGTAGACGATGACAAGACCATATTTCTGATGTGATTATGCACGTAAGTATTTGTATTCTCAGCTGACTTGTTAAGTTGTCTTAGAATAAAAGATATTTCGACATAAATTACATTTTCCACTCCCAGCCTATAATAATTCTTATGACTTAACTTGATGTGAAAAATACAGCCAAGAAACAAATTCTGCATTTCCTTTCCCATTTACTCAAGATATTTTCAGTTGCTACAATTTCCAAAAGGTCTGTGATATCTTCATGATGGTACATAGCATCAAACATATTTCGTTATCCATTCGATAAGAATATGAGAAATTTCCGTCAAATGTTCGGTAAGTAATTTTTGAATAGCTAGCAAATGCTATGTTAAATGACAAGTACAAAATTGAAAACGTGGTTGATATATTGTAATGTCTCCCAGATAAAGGATGTGCTTTTTATAATCTTTTGTTCTTGAACATGTTGCTACCATTACCATGTATTATGTGTGGGAAAATTATTTACAAATATGAAATATATCCTTTTATATGATATCGCTACTAAATTGACTACAAGAGTCACAAAAGGTGAAATATATTTAATAATGTATTCCCACTTGTCTGCTGCAGAAATACGGATCTTGTTAGTTTTCAGAAAGTATGTAGGAATTTATAGATGCTTATGCTGCAATAATAAGATATATGAAGCAAATTTAAATATTGATCTGTTACTATGAGGTTTATATGATCATTGTTAATTCTATATTTTTGCACTGGTGAGCAAAATTTTTGAATCTTAGGAAAATTTCGAATCTGGATTCTCATTGTTAAGGTATTTTTCGATGTTGTTGCTATTATTATTATTATTATTATTATTATTATTATTATCATTATAATATTTCACGTCACTGTCTGAAATCGAACACAGAATCTTGGGGTTAGTAGCCCGTGGGCATATATATATGCTCTTTTACAATTATGAATTAATTATAAAATTTTGGATTTGCCATTTATCGGAATTGTTTTTGTTCGCTACCTATATTATTGTTGTTATTATTCATTTTACTAATGATAATAATTAATAATAATATCTATATAAATATGTTCAAATATTTATCCATTTAGTAATTTTATACGCAGGAACCGTTTTCGAATTTGGTGCTAGCTTTCAACGGTTACCACGCACAACGAATCGAGGAAACTTTTTAACTCTAGGTATATAGTGAGACCTGCTGATGAGAATTAAGGGAATTAAACTCTTTAAAATTTGAAATCAATTGATTCAAGAATATCTATTCTCTCATTTTATTGCTTTCTGCCGAGATGTTAAATTGATTCATTTGCTCGTAGTTCCATTCCTGTTGTAGTTCCTACCTTTTCAGTGGTTGGTGGTTCTCTTAGAATAATGTGACAGTACATGGACGGAATGTCAGAAACTCGAATGAGAACAATGAAGCACAAAGAGACAGCTGTTATCTCTGACGATCGATCAATCAGCATAAACATTATTTAGAAAATATACAAAGCATATTTGGTATTTAAAGATTTATAGTTCATACACGCATTTAATCAAATCACTTAGGAGGATTACTAGAGTATTTGTTCACGAGTACATAATCTTATTAAATTACTTCATCAGTGCTTCGCAAAAAGTACAATGTAGTGTTAAGGTTTTCAATATAAATTCCCGTAATGTAAATTACTGACACCACCTGTAGAAGCTGGAGCACGGAGCACCGGGAGAAATTAAACAGATGATAGAAAGATTAAGGACACAGTCAAAGCAGATACATATGCTAACAGGTACACACTGATAACAATTCTCATTGTGGCATAACCGACACCGTAGGAGGAAACACACACTCACAGGGACGTGTAAACAAGACAACAACAGTATCAATAACCCAATGAAAAGCAACAACCTAAAATCTATTAGCCCCGGCTACTACAACTAAGAAAATAGCACCTACAATATTTATACTATTATCAACAACAGACATCACAGTTACGGTATATGCGGCCCCTGTCAGAGATTAACGGTAATGATCAGAAGGTAATGATCAGTTCAATACGAAGTTAATGCTATGTGCTTTGAATAATCTGCTCCTCGGCCTAGCAATACTAGAAGGTTGACGAGAATTTCCGAGGTTAATAATAGGAAGGATACTGACGTACGATATACTAGGCCCAAAATCACTCGCACAGACAACGCCGAACATAAGTACCCCAATATATTTCTAAATGCTTACACACATAGACACACACACACAGCACATACATACACTTACACACAGAGACTCGCTCAGCTCCATAGAGATATAAACATGCATATACATACATATTCACGATAATCTAGGAGCGCATATTCGTTTACGCTTGTACAAAAAAACATATAACCATGCCAAACCGCAACCAGTCATTCATAATTTCTACTGTTTAAGGCTCAATCCTAATGAACACGTTGCTTCAGCCAAGCTCTCCAGACGACAACGGAATCTCCTGCAACTCTTCTGGATGATCTCCTTGTTTACGTTGGTGAATGTTGTCATAATCCTAATCATAAGTTCATCTTTGGTGTTACAAGGAGTTGTGTTGGTCTCTCGATCAGCTGTGCTCCACACATAATAACAACCGGGGCTGCATTTGCGGAGTTAGGTGGGCAGATGTTAGGGTGATGTGGTCACAGAAATTGTCTGACAGCCATGACTGGGTTCTCTTGCTTGTGTGGCATGATGCGCGTCGTATTGCCAGCAGCCACCTTCTTGATCCAGGGCAGCACTACTTTCTCCAGGCATTTGGTATAGGCCTTCATGTTGAGTCTGAAGCCTTGTGGGAAGATGAATGGAAGCATAGTGGTCAATCTAAAAAACGCGATGTGGTAACCATTCCAAATGCGATGTGATCATTCCAAACACAATGATGCTGACTGGATGTTTGATTTTTATCCCTCTCGGTACCTGTTTTTGGGGGGACAGGGTAAGTCAACGGTTGTTCTGTGTGTTCACCATCTGATCTTGGCAGAAATCTTTCTCGTCGGAGAAAAGCCAAAACATGTTCGATAGGAGGGGATGCTTGAGTTTGTCCAAAAGCTTCGTAGCGCGATCTTTCTTCTTGTCCTTGATGGCTGGAGGTAAAAATTGGCTCTTTCTCATCTTGTATGAGGAATACAGAATGTCTTTATGCACCATCTGCCTGATAAGAAACTCAGACACTACCATGTCCCTGGCGGTGGAGCTGGTTGACATTTAGGGATACTTGTCAATTAGGGCCTGGATCTCACCAACAATGTCAAGAGTTTCTTTCTTATCAGATCGATCTGTGTGAGTTTTCCAAGCTGTTGTACCTTCGTACTTACCATTAGACTCATCAACCCCTTCCGAATCCTCTGCATTGTCCTCAGATTGACACCCAAACACTCTGAAATGTTCATACTGGAGCTTCCGGTGCGAATGCCGAGCAGTATAGTATGTCGTTCCCAAATTTCTGGCAAAGTAAATTGCAAAGTGAATTGCGTCATGGTGCTGTTTTTCTCACAGAGACGGTGCCCAACTGTGTAGTCGACAAAATCAAAAACAAACAATGCGCATGCGTGAAAGGAAAAATGTAAAATCCGACAATTTACTCATTGTAAAATGCGAGCAAGAGAAATAGTATTCTTAAGATTATAAACCTGTAAGATTACAGGGTAAGTCATTACCCTTGGAAAAGTTGAGGACAAATGGTAAAGTACAGAACAAGAAAAATTTTAGTTAAAATATTGCAGCTAAAGATAAAATTTCAAATAAAATATTTAGATTTAGAAAATATTAGCTTTTAATAAACTAAAAATTTTATTACAAGTTATTACTTCTATTTGTTCTTACTTGTTACTTCTCTCAAAAATAAAAAAAAATAACTCAAAATATTCTTTGCACTTTAAAATTATCCATTTTTTAATTATTAATTAGAAATTTGAAAATAGGTTATAAAAACAATAATACTACTTAATTATTTTTTTACAATAAATAGAATAATGCAAAAACTAGTTATATATTACGGTAGAATCTACCTATAACAACAGATTCTCATCAAAATCTGTTTGAGTTATTGCCTTGAGTTATTGCCAAGTCTTCATATTTTTAGTCTTGACCCAATAACCTTATAATCTTGACCTTACAACTTACATAATGAATTCGCCTACCATATATACTATTCGACTTTGCATTTAACTAAATTGGTACTTGTACTCCTCATTTTTAAAGTATTCTAGTGTATCAATATTGTAACAAAATAATGGTACCTTTTGTAAATTAAAATCAAATAATTTTTAATATTCAAATTTTATCTTTAAGTAATTTTTTTGGGTTTTGTACTTTACCAGATGTAATAAGTTATTCTGAACTTTTCTAAGTCCTGTAATTTTCCAGATTTATAATTTTACGAATATAATTTCACTTACGTGAATTTTAGCATCTAATCCATGTTCTTCCCGGGCTATTCTATTATGCTAATTAATAATGTGTCAAGTGTGTCAATTAAAAGGGTCGTTGATAATTTCTCCTTACCTCAGTGATGCCTGCGACATATATTAAGAGTCCCCAATAACTATATTCATAGAAAGTAAACCTCGACTTCTCACTAAAAGACATTCCCAAGCAACGAAGAACAAATACTTCAACCAAATATCAGCCAATAGAAGCTCCTTCATAAAAAGAATGAGATGGAAAGCATTCTTCTTCAACAAGAAAAACAGCACATAAGAGTACCAGACGAAATAAAACACACTCAAGAAAGAATTAATATCCCTGAGTAACCCACCAACAAATCAACACCTGACGCAATTCAAAGAAGAACCAAACAAAATAATAAAGAATATCAGAATCAGGAAATTCCCAAGAAGGAACAACGAACACCAATAGAAATTGAGAAAAATACTCGAGGCATTTAAAAATGCAAACGGAATACTAATGCCTGCAGACAAAACTGGTAACATTTATATTGAATACACCACACTATATGATAATTTAATTAGAAAATAAATAGTTAGCAAATAAAAGCATACACCCAACAACACCTTAACTAATTTAAACAACAGAGGATATGAAATAGTAAAAACAGAAGCGATAGAAGATAGAACGGAGCCATGTCTCTGGAATACTTAGGATAAACTTCAAAGACTATAACTTCGATAACGACCCTAAATTCAGACTAATATGCTATCGAAATCGTTATTAATTACGAAACCGTTATTAATTACAACAAACTATGGACGTAATCAGATAGAACGAATTCCTTCGATATACCAATGTCACGCATATCGTAGGAATTTACATCTTATTCCACATCTATTCCTCAAACAGAGTGGGGCCTTTACAGAAATGATACCCTTTTGTGCTAAAGTAGAAATAGAAAGATACAGAGGAAAAACATAACCTGCATGAATTATTTAAAAATTTCGGCCTATCTATAATCATAGGCAGTAAGTACCGCAAGATAAAGTTCATGGCTACTAGTTTTCACTTAGAAACAGGGATGTACGAACCATACCACAAACCCAACGAGTGTCTTAGACACATACATTTGAAGCATTTTATGGACGTTTAGAAGAGTTTATGTAGACATATATGTGTGAGTGTATGTAGACATATATACATATATACATGTACATACACTTATATATTATTAATCTGTCCGTCGTTGCCAAAATGACGTAGGACATCACATGAAAGAAGAAAATAAATCACGGTGGGGGACTGAAAGCAAGTTGAGCCAGGATTTGCGAAGTTCGCATTTTCTCTGTACACTTGCAATCATATTCTTCTCGTACGATGTAATACAGCGTCACCAGGCAAGAAAGTACTTAAGCTTTTGTTTCCCCAGGTGAGGAACTTGTCTCAAAGATCTTCAGTAAGGCTTTATATGTCTGATCACACAAGCGCTTTTCCTGTCCACCTCGCTGGTACTTACCTCTTACTAGTTCAGTGCCGAATAATCGCCTGCTGAGTCAACGCAATAGGTATTCGAACTAGGCGGCCAACCAACCTGACTTGCGCTCTTTTCAGCAGTGTGTAAATGATTGGTAGATCAGGTCGTGAGAGGACGTCCGTGTCTGGGACCCTGTCTTAAAAGATGAGTTTGAACATCTACCTTGAGGCGATTCAGCTTTTTGGTGTGGCGTTCTTAAAGCGTGCAAGACTCGCTGACGTACAGTAACGTAGGCAATACAATTTATCGATATACCTTCAAATTGGTGGCCAGCCTAATGCCTCTTCTCTTTCACACTAACTCAATAGGTGTCTGAATATAGACTGTTCTGGCCGATATGAGTGGATTTCAGGGTTAGTGTTCTCAGCTCTCTCTCTCACTCTCTCACTCTCTTTCTCTCTCTCCCCCTCTCTCTCTCTCTCGCTCTCTCTCTCTCTCTCTCTCACACACACACACACTCTCTCTCTGTCTCTGTCTCTCTCCTTCCCTCTCTGTCTCTCTCACCGACACGCAGTATATATATATGTGTGTGTGTATGTGAGTGTGTGTGTATGTGTTTGTGTGTGTGTGTGTGTGTACGTGTGT
>NC_068995.1:38462311-38462660 GCF_001194135.2 Octopus bimaculoides | reverse complement strand
CAGGGTGGGTGTGTTGTGTGTTGATATGTTCGCTACTCCACACACTTAAATATAAGTAATGTATGGTTACTCCAAGCCTACAATAATAAATTATGTCAATAATTTCTATCTATTTATATGTGAATACATTAGGTCTCTAACCTAAGAAATTAATGCAGTTCCTTTTATAGGTGAGGTTATTGTCTGCAACCAAGCGATTTAATGAGGAAATAGTTTCGGTTAACCTAAGACCTTTATGATTAAATACACGCAAACACAATCTCACACACACAGTCACAGTCATATACATACGCATATATACGCACAGGAAGATGCATAAGTGTGTGTGTGTATATATATATATATATAT
>NC_068995.1:38460258-38461367 GCF_001194135.2 Octopus bimaculoides | reverse complement strand
TCTCATAAGCTGTCTATATATATATAAATGTATTGTATGATAGTGTATAGAGAAATATATTATTTAAAAGAGTTCCAGCTCTGCCTGTTTTTTATGTTTTATTTATATTCTTATAAAATTAATGTGGGATATAGAATATGGAATGTATAACATAAATAGTAAGATGAAATGAAGTATTGAATGTCTTATTGAATAAATGAAATCTTGAGTATTAAATATATAAGGACTAGTATACTTTCCTGCTTTAACTATTAGTTAAAACACATCTGTCACACGGGACCTTGAGGACTGTTAGAAAGCAGGAAAGTATACTAGCCTTTTTATATTTAATAGTCAATATTTCATTTATTAAATAAGACATTCAATACTTCATTTCATTTTACTATTTATATTATATATTCCATATTCTATATCCTACATTAATTTTATAAGAATATACATAAAACATAAGAAACAGACAGAGATGGAACTTTTATAAATAATATATATATATTTTACTATAGCCTCGAGCTTACCAAAGCCTTGTGAGTGGGTTTGGTAGATGGAAACTGAAAGTAACCCGTTGTATATATCTGTGTGTGTGTCTGCTTTTGTCCCCCACCACCAACGCTTGACAACTGATGTTGGTGGGGGACAACAATTGAGCGGTTCGGTCACAGACATACATAGAATAAGTACTAGGCTTACAAAGAATACGTCTTGGGGTCGAGTTGTTCGACAAATAGGCGGTGCTCCAGCATGGCCAGAGTCAAATGGCTGAAACAAGTACAACAATAGAGGAATATATATGTGTGTGTGTGAGTGTGTGTATATACACACACACACACAAACACACACACACACACACACACACACACACACACACAACACAGCAGTCTTTCCATCCTGCCCTCCACTTCTCCTGTACTGTCTCTGACACCTCTGTCCCCTTTCTCGACATTTCGGTCAGCATCCTCCACTCCGCCCTTAGCACCTCCATCCACTACAAACACACAGACTCACACTCCTATCTCAACTTCTCCTCCTCCTACACTAGACACACAAAACTTTCCATCCCCTATTCCCAATTCCTCCGTCTACGCAGACTTTGTAGCGACAGCCATGACTTT
>NC_068995.1:38452446-38453687 GCF_001194135.2 Octopus bimaculoides | reverse complement strand
CTTAGAGCTGCGGCCATGCTGATGCACCACCGTGTTGCTACACTGTTATTACAGGGAGCCTCTTACAATATGTGGCACTTGGTGAAGAATGGAGTTTGATTTAGCAACCCTTATTTGCACCTCCTGCCGCGAGGTAGGTTCATCTGGAACTCTCGATAGGAAGAGGTCCAGCTTTGATTGAAAAACTCCTACATCGACTTTGTGCAGATTCCTCAGGCTCTTTGGGAGAATATTAAAAAGCTGTGGGCCCCTGAATATATATATATATATATATTTATATGCATATAGGTATATATACACATGTATATATGTATGGATGTATCTAGGTGCGTTTCTACATTTGTCAGAGTGTTTGTGAGTTTCTGTGTGTGTGTGTGTGTGTGTGTGTGTGTGTTTACTTCAACTGATTCACATGCAAATTCCGTAATGTCCATTTTCCCTGAAAATATTTTAATTAAAATCTTTAAAAAATGCAAAATTATTTTATTATATATATTTCGTAGTTTGTAACGAACGTAAATTGAAACCATTGTAGGCAATGTTGATTAATTAAAAATTAATTTATATCCAATATATATATATATAATAAATAGATAGTAAATAGATAAATAGATACATACATACATACATAGAAAATGTACAAAGCTTGTAATATAAACATTTTAAACAAACTGTGTTTGGAGAGAAAAGAGGGGTGAAAGGAAAATCAGCGAATAATATGGTTGAATATGGATTGCTATCGTAATGTGGATTGTAATGTATTGACGTTTAAAGTCTAGATGTGTTGGAATGTGAAGAGTAATCAGTAGGAGATAGCAAATGCGCATATGTTTGTGTACGTGTGTGCGTGCGTGTGTGCCTGTGTGTGTGAATGTGTGTGTGTGTGTGCGTGCGTGTGTTTGTACAGATGCAGGTGTGCTTGTGAGGTAAATATCTTCCTTCGCAAACAAATTGTTTAGCATTATGCCTCACGGCCTTAACACCTTGTACAAACGTTTGTACTTGGGCTTTGCACCGAAGACTAAACTACAAGAAACATGTCCCTATTTTTCATAACATGTCGCTGTTTTTCATTATCTCCCTATTTTCTCTTATTCTTTTCTGTTGAAGTGCGTAGGCCACAAGCGTGAAAGACGGACTTTTTTATTTTCCCGAGCTTTAAAATAATACACCTGCTTGTTATTCATATACCTGCCGTCTGCTATTGTTTTTCTACAAATTTCAACTATATATATATATAT
>NC_068995.1:38442432-38452208 GCF_001194135.2 Octopus bimaculoides | reverse complement strand
TGTGTGTGTGTGTGTGTGTGTGTGTGTGTGTGTGTGTGTGTTATTAATCCGTATTATTTCAAGATTTCATTACAATAAAGAGTCTTTTTTAACATATATAGAGGGCTCATTCACTGGAATTTCAACACAAACAGGATATTTTTGTTCGTATGTATGTATGTTTGTATACATGCAAATTTGTATGTTTTATCTTACGCATGTCTTCGCAGACATATTTGATTATGTATGTATGAATAAATGTATATATGTATGTATACACATACCCATGTATACCTTTAGATATAATTTTAGTACAGCTCAAATAAATTGTGCATCGCTACCACATATATCCCCTTATTAGTGTCAACGGATATCAATGTGCAAAGCAGTAAAATGGAGATTGTGTTATCTAGCAAACCTTTGCGGTGTGAGATTTATTTAATAGGTAAATTTACGTTTGCGTATTTCGTTTCAACCAAAGTATATACAACAACACATTAGAAATGAGTATGGAAGAGAAAGCGATAAATTAAAAGCCGTGTTGCTTATTTATAAATTGCGTGGGATAACCCTAACCCTAACCATATTTTCACTATGTATAATGTGCCACATAGTTTGCATGTTATTAAGTATATTTTACATTGCATGCTCAGAAAAATATTATAATCGATTAAATAACGCAGCGCAGCAATTTAGATTATATTACTACCATATACAATAGTTATATCTAATGCAGGATTTCTTTTTTCCTACGAATTCTGTTCCATATGATATTCAGGATATTCGTGACCATCCATATTAAAGAAGGAAATAAAATAATTGAATATTTCGAGAAAAACTAGGAATTTAAAATGAGAAATTATTAGCAATACTTTTCTGCAAAATAAAGAAATATATTATTCATTTTAATGTAACGCTTTCCAAAACGTATATTTTTCTCCTGTTTTGCACGGCAAAATATTACTTGTGTTATTGTATACTTGAAACTAATTGTTGCCGTCTACATTTTCATTAAAATGACGAATTTAAACAGTCTATATACTTTCTATACATTCATATCACAAACGCTATACACACTAAACAACAATATTTCCTATCGAATAATTATCTTACGTTATAATCTCACCATTGTTATGCACAAAGTAAAATTACTCATATTAGCTCGGACGGACACACACACACACACACACACACACACATACACACACACATACACATAAACACACACACACACACGCACGCACGCACACACACAGAGGTAAGCACAAAGAGGTACTGATAAACGCATAAATTAAACGACACAAGAGTAACAAGAAGTACTCACTGTAACGTTAGTCTTAACTTGTGACTGGAGACAAATTTGGCAGCATATGACTAGAAAAAGTAATACGGTGAATATTAAATTAAAAGAAAGTGAACTTGAAAACTGTGAATGAAATAAAAGTTTTATGTATAAAATGCAGGTATAATTTAATATTAAAGAAAATTTGATTTCAGCAATCTAACAAACAATATAGTTTTTTTTTTTTTTTTTACCTTTTTCATAGAATATGGTGATAAAACGAAAATCTTGTCGTTCCTGCGTAGAGAATTCTGTACATGAACGTTGCTTTGATATCAGTTGAAATCTATATTCACATTTAAAAGCCTTCTCTTTGGGTAGTGTGTGTGTGTGCAATTTTATGGGTAAGAGTATGTCTAAATTATACACACAACATATATTCATATGTTCTTTGTATGCATATATGATTTTCTTTAATTTGGTGGATAACAACAACAAATGTTGCAAAAATTTGATTTAGATAATATTTAATTATAACAAAGGCATTCAAAAAATAATTTCATTTACAGCGTAGGACTTATAGTCTAGGACATAAAATTAAATTTGCCTTTATGCTAATGTCTGGAATTAGATGAGGAACAAAAAAGAGGGATATATTCATGAAGCTCTAGAATATATAATAGGATGAAAATATGGCGAAGGGTTAAAGACTTAAAGTATAAAACATATGTGATAGATAGTGCCTATAGTAGAAAGGATTATTTACAAGTTCTGTAACGGCTTGCTAGCTACGTTTTTTTTAAAGGCAGTGAGTTAGGAGACTCTTTAGCATACCAAGCGAAATGCTTAGCAGCATTTTGTATTTATGTTCTGAGTTCAAATTCCCCCGAGATCAACTTTGTGTTTCATAATTTCTTAGCGCTTCTTATAGCTTCCTAACTAGGTCCTCTTCCGTCCTAGATTCTTCTTACTTATTTATTAAACCCAACCGCCTCTACTCTAATAGCACTTTTCAAGTCTATCCACCATCGGTTGTTGACGATTGCACCCGACAACTTCCGATGAACTTGCTAATTCGGTCTTAAACAAGCGACAGCCCTCCAAACGATAGGTCTATTTAGGAGAGTCACTGCTGATAGCTAGTTGTTGATAGTTTTATGAAAAGCATGTATAGAATTCATAGATAAAACTCATACTAAGATTATAACTATTTCTGTAACTACGGCTGTTCAATACAATGGTTCAATACTTAGTTTAAGTTAATATGTTTTACTCCACTATGGCCAATTGTCAAGATGTCTCTATGGCTAACAGTTTTGTGACGATATATCAACAATAATAGAAATAATTACATTGATTTTATGTCGTTGCTATTGCTTTCTTTTTTTAAAAAAACCGTCGTAAAATATACCCTCTATTAACTATAAGCCTGCATGTCTGCTTCAACTAACTATCTTTCATTTCATACTGTTTTCCGTTTACGTTAATGTTTTTCATAAATTCTGAATTCATTCTGTGAATTTACGTCGCACTGAGACTAACTGACCTTAGTGTAAGGCAATTTTGTTTGAATTTCCATCAACCATGTCAAGCATGTCACAGGCGGTACGTTTTCTCAATAATCGCAGAACAGGAAAATCGTTCGTATTATCTTCCAATAACTTTACTTGTCTTTAATCAAAAGAACGAGACGACCTTCACGTATTTAAAATACAGAACCCCCTCGGAAGGATATAACAGTTGATGTTGAGAAACAGAACCACTGCTGTCAGAAACATGAATTCCAATGAAGGGCTTCGAAATGCTGAATTATAAATACGTTGAAAATTGTATACCCCAGCATCGCACAGTGTACTTGAAAATATACGAATAAATACGTGATTAGAGAAATCACTGCTAGTTATAAGGGTTAATGTCAAGTTCCCTCATGAATTGTTCAGCTTTATATTAGTATCTTCTGTTTAAAAAAAAAAATTCGGTGATTGTAGCAAATTCGAAGCTATATTGTATGATATTACTGATTAAAACCAACGATCTAACAAACACGATTATAACTGGAAATATAGAACATAAGCTCTTTTTAGAAAGATTTAAACGTTTATGTCACATGCACCGGTCTAAGAGGTAATCATATGGCACAATACGTGAATATACGCAACATCATTTTATACAAATCAGATATTTATGTCAAATCAAATTTGAGTATATAAGACGAGGCGGCACGTTTGCAAAGATAAGAGAACATTCGAACATATTTGAACACGCCGAGACTTGTAAAATGCTTGAAGAAAGTAAAACGCTAGAAGAAAAAATGCAAAGACGACACTATAACGGTTTCTGCCAATCCAACGCATTTTCAAGTATCCAGTTAAAAGAATCCGTCGAAGAATAACGAAGATTTGTAGTTATTAAGTTTTAATATATTCTTCTACAGGTTATGTAGTTTCGAATATAGGTTTCAACTTTTGGTATGAGGTCAACTATTTCAGAGAAGGGGTAAGTTGATTATATTGACCAGTGTTCATGCGGTACGTATTTTATTGACACTCGAATGGATGAAAGTTAAAGTCGACTCCGGCGGTATTTGAACTCAGAACTTAATGTCGGAAGAAATGCCGCTAAGCACTATACCTACGCGTTATCCAGTTTGCCAGCTCTCCGCTTTATATAATCTGAAATATTAAAAATTAAATTGGTAAAAAATTTTTATAGCCGGTGCAAATATTTTGCTTAAATGCTGTTAAAAGTAACTTTCATGTTTGAATTTTATTGCAAACGAAATAAAAATTACTGATGATATTAATGTGACTCAGGTAAGAAAAGATGAAAGGCAATTTTTCGACAACGATTCCTCTGGCTCGCCTCCTCAAGAGATGAAATGATGTGAATAATAAATATTATGACAATGACTATTAGTTGCGTAAATATCGTATGCCTGATAAATCGGTCATGCTTTCGATTTTACTACAAGATGAAATCAATGAGACATATTTATTTATGAAAATAAATATACAAACATTTAAATATTCAGCTATGTATGAGCTTCTGCCGTCTTGCATCATTTTGTGTATGTATGTATGTATGTATACTTCTACTATTTTGTTTAATTATTATAAATCTTCCTTTGAGGAGAGGGCCGGTTTCCAACAAAAATACAAGGCTTCATCTTTGGAATTTAGGCAACACAGACAAATTCACCTTTGGAACTTGAGAAAAGTCTTACATATATTTACTGTTCTACTCACAGATTGCACTTGTAATGTACGAATTAGCAGGTCGATTTCTCTATCTGAAAATCCCAATTTATCCAGATTCTCATTTAAGCGTTTACTAATAAAACCTAGGGCTCCAATTATTATTGGTACAAATATGAATCCATAGACTAAATTGAGAAGCTGCAGTTTTCGAAGCAGTTGTCCATAGATATCCTCTTTTCTTTGACTTTCAAAGATATATTTATGTCTGCAGAGCAGCTGACCTCTATGATGGTACAATCAGCAATCAATCAATCTATCTATCTATCTCTCTCTCTCTCTATATATATATATATATATATATATATATATCTATCTATCTGTCTGTCTGTCTGTCTGTCTGTCTGTCTATCTGTCTGTCTGTCTGTCTGTCTGTCTGTCTATCTATCTATCAACCTACGTACCTACTCCTTTACCTATGAGCTTGCCTATCTTCTCACCTATTTCCCTACTTACATAATTTACTAAGTAACTAACAATCTATATAACAGACCAAACCACCTAAAACCCATCTACTTATCTATTTATCCACCTACATATTCACCGATTTGACGGCCTACTTACGAATGTACCTCTGTCTGTATGTATACTCTTTATGTGGTATCTGTGGCATTGTGGTATCTCTCCTTTCAACTTGTATTTCCTATTTGGTACGGTAATCTTTCATTCACGAGGACGTTGTCTTGTATTTTTCAAGTGATGGGTCCTTTCTGTGTTTGGACAAAATTCGGATGTCAGTTAGACACAGTGTGCTGCTATGTTGCTCTGAGGCATGTTCATAGAGTATGAACGACTGATTCTTGTCATTATACACTCTCCAGATGTTGTTTAACATTTCCTTTATACTCCTAGAGGTCTCTGCAATATATTCTTTGTTTCAGTCATTAAAAACACCTTCTATGCACCTAATGCTGTAGCTCACGTTCCTGGTTTTAAAGTTAATACCAGAGTTAAACTTACATACTACACATTTCTAATTACTGTATGTGGTATTGTTGAAGTGGTGCGTCTTATATAATTGTGATGTGATGGAGCTTCCTTGCTTCTCAACGACCTTAATGTTGAGTTTCCTGTCCTTCAGAGACTTCCTAAATCTACAGTCTAATTTCCTATGAGGTGTAGACTCTACAAACCTCTCTCCTTTATATTTATCAGCTCTCTACCATGTGTTTACTTTGTTTGCATTATCACAAATCCTCTGTATACTATTCTAGTCTTTATTTCGGTATCTAAGACGGGTACCACTGACATCATTACATATGATATTACCTAATTTATTTTCGGTTCTTCTATATACTCGAATCCTACATTTCTCGTCGTATCCAGGGAATATCATTCTGTGCAGGAAGTTCTGTATGTGTCTCCTTGTTTCATTGGGTTCGCATTATCCGAACTAAGAGACGCTATGCTTAGCGGTATTTCACCCGTCGCTACCGTCAGAGTTCAAATTCCACCGAGGTCGAAACAATATCATGATGTTTGTTAAGGGAAAACGTCAAATAAGATGTTAGCTGACAACTAAGGGGGTCGCCCACTAGCAGACCATTGATAATGAAACAGGGGAGGTCTTATCATGTAGTATTATAGTTAAATGTTTTAAACAATGATACTATATTGTATACAGTTAAAGTTTAGGGCTATTCAGAGGATTATTAAGAAGAATATTTTAACAAAAGGATAGACATTTATGAATACTTTTGAGTATATACCAAACATTTGCACAATAAAGGGAGGAAGAGAAATTATCCAGAAAGAAATAGTTGAATATTTATACGTACTGTACACTTAAATACTAACCCATCAGATGGTATCTGTGAATGTTGATTAATTGGTATATCCTGGTATTAATAAAGGAGTATTAATAAAGGAGTATTGCCTTTAGACAAACCTAAATTTTTGTACCTCAATAAATGTATACTTAGCTTATAAAAAACAATATGACTATCTTCATAACTTAAAATTAAACTACTTAGATTAATTAAACTAATTTGTAGTAAAGTTTGTCTCTCTCCTAAATGATAAATCTTCCTGATAACCCCAAATTTTAACTTTATACAATAATGACATATTGTTTTACTTAAAATATACACTTTCTATAAATATTTGCTATTGAAGTTAATAAGGTATGGATATTTTATTATGGTTTTAGTGATTAAGCTGTCTTTATTCCTTTTCTATCATACTCTACCCTAACTGATCATTTTATTATTATTATTATTATTATCATCATCATCATCATCATCATCATCATCATCATCATCATCATCATCATCATCATCATCATCATTATTTTATAGTAGCCTTATATAAATCTAATTCTTGTACCCCAATTATTTCATGCTCCGCTTATATAAGTTAATACCGGTAACTCGACAACTTAAAATAGTTTAATTTAATTAAATCAGTATATAATTAACATGTTCTTTAACATCAGCTGGTTCATTATTAAATACCAGGTAAATTCAATTGAACAATCTCTATAGAAACCATATAATAAGTTAATTTTTAGATAAGTAATAAGTAAATAAATACTAAACTATTTTCTTTGCAATTTTTTTCCCTCCCTCTATTGTGGTAACAATTTGGGATATACTCAAAATATTCAAAGAAATTTTATCCTTTTTTGTTAAAATTCCATTCTTAGTAATCTTCTTGATTGCCCTGGATTTTAACTTTATAAAATAAGGCAATATTGTTTGAAATGATCTTTAGAAATTACTTCATTTATCTCTTTCTTAAATGGCTCTACCCTCCTGATCTTAGTATTTTATAAGGGCCTTTGTATAAATAACCCTTCTAAATAAGTACCACTAAGAAACTATAAACATCATGTAGGGAGTAACAATAATAACTTCTTAAACATATAATATAACCCTTAGATTATATAAAGAAAGACTAGCGTAACATAGGAATGTTTCATAACTTAAATATTCCTTTAACTGATACCAAACATCAGTCTTTTATTGTAAATATATAATTTTAAAACCCTTAGTTTATATAAAGAAATATTAGTGTAAGATATGAATGTTCTATAAATTAAATATTCCTTTAGATGATACCAGACATCAATCTTATATTGATATTAGTTAAGTAAGTAAATATGTAATTTTTAGTATAATATATTTTGAATTATTATACTTTTTCTATAAATCTTCTCTATTCGTGTTAATAAGCTACATATACTTTACCATAGTATTAGTAATTGAGCTATTTTATTCGTTTTCTATGGTGTTCTGCCCTACTTGATTATTTTCTTTCATTTCTTTATTATTTTATAATTAGCCTTTATTTATTCATATCTCTATAAATTATTTTATAATTAGCCTTTATTTATTCATATCTCTATAAATTCATACTTAGCTTATATAAAACTATACTAGTATATTCACTTCTTATAAAAAAACTGCTTAAATTATAATTTTATTAATATATATTTACAATATTATTTTATACTTCCTTATTAATACCAGTGTATGCCAATTATTCAATATTCACAGATATCATCTGATGAGTTAGTGTTTATGTGTACAATACGTATAAATATTCAGCTATTTCTTTCTGGATAATTTCTCTTCCTCCCTCTATTGAGTAAAAGTTTGGTATATACTCAAAAGTATTCATAAATAGTCTTCTTAATAACCCTCTGAATAACCCTGACATTTAACTGTATACAATATAGCAACATTTTTTTAAAAACATTTAACTATAATGCTACATGATAAGACCTCCCCTGTTTCATTATCAATGGTCTGCTAGAGGGCGACCCTCTTAGTTGTCAGCTAACATCTTGCTTCAAGTTTTCCTTTTACAAACCTCATGATATTGCTTCAAAGAAATTTTGATTTTTATGACGATACCAACTATGATTTCTGTCTGCTCCTTCAGCCTTACTCCTAACAGTTACTGCCTTTTACTCTCCAAGGCTTAGATATACAAGGATTTGATAAACTAGTCTATAAATTAAAACTGACCCCATAAAAACAAATAAAATCAGTGACAGGCAGAGTCTTCTTGATAATTTAGTAATTTCTTTGTTGCAGTGATGACAACATGTTCTTTGTATATCTCCTTAACTTCTTGGAGATGTTATGTATATTTATACTGATATATCCCTCTGTTCTAATTTAATAAAAATTCTATGTATTTGTGTAACTGAGGATTGCTCTGCATTTTAAATTGACGTAATGATTGCATTGTTCAATTTAATGGAGTTGCATGAAGCGATCGTACTGTATTACCTCTGGATATCCTTGTTGCTTATTTGGATTTTAATGACCTTACTCTGAAATTGTATGGATAATACTGTACTAAATTCTGGCGTCTCAACTTAAGTACCATATTCATCTGAAAAAAAAAATATATATATATATATATATAAAACAGGGGGAAGTGTTTCTACGCAGGAAAAAAATGTAGGAAAATGTGCTGTTGAAAATGCACCTAAATATCAAAAGCTCGTAAATATTTAAAATACATTTTTTTACATATATACCAAACTAGTTTCAACAATAGTTTTTGTTTATCAATGATAAAAGTTTAGAATTACAAAAAAAGAAAAATCTTTAAACGTTCCAATGTTGCCAAATTAAAATGTTTCAATATTGACAAAGTAAAATGTTTCAATGTTGATAAATTAACATGTTCAAAACAGAATGTGTAAGTTTGAATGTTCATAGCAGTCAATAAAATTAAAACTGTACATCAATTCGTTTGAATGTACAAAGTTCATTAACTTTAGTTGTGGTCGACAAGTCATACTAAAAACACAAGTGTGAAATGAAAATAGTAAAAGAATGGGAATTTGATTTACAGTTATTCTGATTCCCTTCTAATAGACGCTTTCGCTTGTAGTGGTATCTTTTGGGATCAGATGAATTTATAACTTTTTTTCCGCGAGCGGGTCTGAATTTTTGATACGTTAAGATTGTGGTGACGTCTTTTTCCCGTGCGCAGGCTTGTCGTTCTGCTTGGTTGTATTCCTTGTGGATTCGGTCATAAGTCGTTCCGGTGGGTTGGTTCTCTTAAAGGGTCATTTTGTTGTATCCACTGAAATTCGGTTTTGAATGGTCTTTAGTTTGGTGACGTCAGCAACTAGTGTTTTTTTTTTTTTACAATTTCATTGGACTGGAGGTGGGTGACGTCAGCAGTGGATGTTTGTATGGTGATTTGGAGTTGCGGTTTCGGAACCCTGGTGGAAGATTGTTAGGAAAGTTTCGGAGAAAATTTTTTTCTTGTTCCTGGTTGTTTTTTTTTTTTAGTCC
>NC_068995.1:38437306-38441929 GCF_001194135.2 Octopus bimaculoides | reverse complement strand
ACAAGGATATCCAAAGTTAATGCTGTAAAATCGTTTCATGCGGCTCCATTCATTTAAGCATTGTGAACATTGCATCAAACGTAAAATGCAGAGCAATCCTCAGCTGTACAAAGATATAGAAATTTACTGAAATTTCATTTCAACAAAAGGACATATATTTGTAAGTACTTTTAAACTCTCCAAGTAGGAAGGATGAATACAAAAAAACATTTTGACTTAGCCAGACCATACAGGCAAGTATATAGTATAAATATAGATAGAGATAGAGAGAGAGAGAGAGGGGGGGAGAGAGAGATAGATAGAGATAGATAGACATATAGACTTGTTCATTTACATATATACAGGAATATAGCTGTGTACACGCACAACTGTGTTGAGTGACATAAACATACTTAAGCCGCATATACATATGATACATATGCAAATTTAAATACCCCTATCTCTGTTGTATGTGTGATTGTTTGTCGGAGTACATTTGTTTACGGACGTATGTGTGCGTATATGTATGTCTGTATGCATGTGTGTGCGTGTATATGTACATGCATGTATGTATCTATCTATCTATCTATCTCTATAGACAGTCATGACCTTAGCTGATTCTGCCCCACAGAGGGAAACACCACTCACTATCACAACGGCAGTGAAGAAAAGCATCTCAGAGTACTGGAGTGGCTGGACCTTACCTATGCAGTATCCCGAGAACAACAATCAGGTGGAAAGAATGATTGTACTTGCAATAGGAGCTAGCATAAGAACCTTGAGGAATCGCATAGTAAAGTTTAGCAATTCAAGGTGCAGCCATTGGAGTCGTTGTGGCTGGGGATGTGGCTGGTCTGTTTATGACCTGGTGGGACAGAAAACTTAAACAACCTTTAGCTGAACAATCCACTACTGTTTTGCTTTATGTAGGTATGAAGATGACATAAATACTCTAGTTAGAATTACGGTTGCCACTCATGAAATATGTGGAAGAAACCCAGATCCTTTTTTATAAACCTAGATGTTAGAAAATAGGTATATACTTGGTAATTTAATGATAAAATATGTTAAAAGCGCAGGAGTGGCTGTGTGGTAAGTAATTTTCTTACTAACCACATGGTCATGGGTTCAGTTCCACTGCGTGGCACCTTGGGCAAGTGTCTTCTACTATAGCCTCGGGCCGACCAAAGCCTTGTGAGTGGATTTGGTAGACGGAAACTGAAAGAATCCCGTCGTATATATGTATATGTATATATATATATATATATATATATATATATATATATATATATATATGTATGTGTGTGTATATGTTTGTGTGTCTGTGTTTGTCCCCCCAACATCGCTTGACAACCGATGCTGGTGTGTTTACGTCCCCGTAACCTAGCGGTTCAGCAAAAGAGACCGGTAGAATAAGTACTAGACTTACAAAGAATAAGTCCTGGGGTCGATTTGCTCGACTAAAGGCGGTGCTCCCGCATGGCCGCAGTCAAATGACTGAAACAAATAAAAGAGTAAAAGAGTAAAAGAGTAAATTAAAGTTTGATGTCATGGGAATTAATGACTGAGGAGAGTTAGTGAGACCATGTGCAACTTTTGGATCAAGTATTTCTAGGAGAGCAAAGACTCCAGCTTCCTGGAGAGGAAAGCGCATGAAAACAGAATTTAATATTTACTTTATATTATATGGCAGCTAATTTTCAATTTCGTACATATCCACATCATCTCCATTCACTCCCCTGGAATGGTGATAGATTCATTTTCGTCCTTTTTGAAACGCAATCTACTCGTATATCTACGATGAAAAGACCCCTTCACTACATATTTAATAAGTTTAGCGTTTGGCTCCCAAGAAATGCATGACGCTGCCTTTCTTGTAATTGCTTGTTTAGCGAGCAGATGATCGGCGATCGTTTCGGCCTTCAAACTATTAGTGAACTTTGTCTTTATGCAATTTATTTGGGAAAATATGCGCTCCACACACGGTGATGAATGAAGTAACACCGTCAAATTAGTCATGAATTGTGGCAGTCTCACAAATTTAGTGTGATCAAACTCGTCTTTAAGACTTTCTGGTGCAATTTCTGGAAAGTTTGATGCCAAGGGAATCATCGACTGGGGAGTGTTATTGAGATCATGCGCTACTTTTGGATCAAGTATTTCTAAGAGGTCAAACACTCCAGCTTCATCGAGAGGAAAGCGCATTTTTATTTGAGAACATAATTCTATTAAAAAATTATTGCAATCAGTTTAGAATCAAGCTGAGTCATCAACGAAGGGGTTTTGTTGTAGATATCTCAGTGTGCGTCCACTGGATACAAGTAAATACAACAGATGCAAAAATGTCTTCCGATTGAAACTCGACATCAAGAGCATTTACTATTTTTAATATATAATCTAAGAAGAGCAGCATGTGCTTCGTCCTTTGTTAATCATTGTTTCAAAGATCCTTTTTGCTCCGTCCACTTTTTCTAATTTAGCCGCTGACCGATAATACAGTACAAGGGCATCCCACTGTTCTATTATAATTTCAATTACATTTTCACACAATCATCTAGTTTGCAAAAGTTTTGGGATCTTGATTTCTTTGGGGCTAACCGCAATTTGTATCATATTGAAGTCATTTTGACATTTGCTGCTTCGAGAAAAGTAAAATGTTAAGTCCTTCAATAAGGACTCAAAATACGAAGGTAACACCTTCATTGCATGACTTGAACAAAGTGCAAACGAATGGTAAACAGAGCCTATTGTAAATACAGTCGGAATATTGTTTCTCAATAACGTTTCAAACCTGTTCTTGTTAGCTATCATTGTTGAGCAATTATCGCTGGCAAATCCAAGTTATCGCTGGCAAATCCTAGTTGCTCATAGATAAATCCTCCTTCCTTTGTACGCGTAGAGTTGATAGCATCGTAAAAACCCTGAGACGAACCATTGTATACTATAATTGCATCCAGAAGAGCGTCCTTGACATTAAGCTATTGTTAATCAATGTTGCAAACAACTAATGTTAAGAGCTGTGACACTGAGATGTCCGTACTCTCATCTATCAGTAATAAAACATTTTGTTTGTTGAGAATTCTTAAGATTTCATTTTGTTCATAATGTGTAATTCTGTCTTGCACATTATGTTAAATTTGTAAGTTACATTTGTTTTTTCATATTTAGCCTTTGAGCTATTTCACTATCGGGAAAGGCCTTTTTATAAATTTCAGCTGATTTAGATGAAGGAAAAGTACGTTATGTTCAGCAACATAACCTCTTAGTAGCAAGTTTACCTTAGCTACTTTTTCATTTAATGTATCATTCGTTTTTTAACGATAATTGAATGTAATTTAATAGCAGATGTCGCACAATCAAAAGCTTTCTTGTATCTGGTGGTGTTTTTAGGAGCTAACAACATTGATTTGTTAGCATTTTACAACACATCGTTGCAACAAATACATTTGCAGGTGTCGGGAATGTTATCAACATGCCGTAACCAATCTTCAATCTAAGCATCCTCCAACCACGTCTTCTTGAAATTCTGGTTGTACCACCTCCTCTTTTTCGACATAGTACTGTCTGCCATTACTTCGCAAAGTGTTATAAAGCAAAAACACTCACTCAAAATGTTAAACAAATTTTAAATCGCAAGTAACTCTATAAGTGCACACCATCAACACAATGAAGCTGTCAACGGGTGGTGTTAGAGTTTCAGACAAGTATACAAGTGGCCACCAACACCTTGTAACTTGTAGTTGCCCTATATAATACATTTGTAAAGAAATAATGATCGCCTGCGATCGGTAATTACATTACATACAATATTTGTTTCGATAAATTCATTACGTGTGATGATTATAGATGATGTATAGAAAGTTTACAAAGTATCAGAAGAGGCGCAACTTTAGTACATATTACATACAAAGAGTATGACACCGAATTCTCTTTAAAGGATAAGTTTGCAGCTAAAACTAACTTAAAAGCCCTGATTTAATGTACATTCGGAAATTAAAACTCATAAACCCATCATTGCTCAAAAAATCCTAGATCTAGTCGGATGATTCCATCAAAGGCATCTGGTTAGGACGAGCTCTAGTAACTGTAGCGTAGAAACCGTGAGAAGCCTAACAGAGAGCCACCAGCACGTGAATAACTCCATTCACCAAAGTATCAAGGTAACTACAGATTACCCCCACTTGGCACCCTAACAATACAATACTTGATGCTGAACTTTGGTTAGAGTCTGTGAACAAAAGGGTTCAGCTTCTCCACTCCTATTACATAAAACCCATAGCTTCTAAATATGTTGTTCACAAGATCTCCGTTTTGTAGAACAACATTAAAATCAACGTACTGATAGGAGACTTAGTTAGGATAATGAAACATTTGCCCCGCCCCCCACGTGCGAACCCTATAAAACAAAGTTGTACAGAGCATCACGCAACATATGCAATTCTTTGGATACGACGACAAATATAGGGCTCGGGTATACAGAGGAGCTAGAAAGAAGTTAGCTAGCGTTACATGTAATAAAACCAGTCATGCCTGCCCTAGATACACAGGCAAAAACTGGAATAGAGAGGTAAAAACTGTATACAGAGGCAAAGACCCTTCCCAGATAAAATAATATATACATACATACATACATTTATATATATA
>NC_068995.1:38435798-38437045 GCF_001194135.2 Octopus bimaculoides | reverse complement strand
ATATATATATATATATATATATATATATATACATATGTGCATATACATACGTACATACATATATATACATATGTATACATATATATGTATATATTTATATATACATGTGTATATATATATATATATGTGCATATAAATGTATGTGTATATATATATATATAAATCCTCAAAAAAATCAGAACGGGAACGTAGCGAACAACAATAAAAACATACAGACAGAAAAACGAGGACGGACTACTCGTGACTTTCTATTCATCAGTCAAGATTCCAGTCAACATTACAGTTTCAGCCTGTTACACTTTAGATTGTTCAAAATTGCTAGGCCCCAAAGCTCTAACGTAAGGGCATTAAATTTTTGTAACAATGCCACCAAATATGTACGACAACTCGGATAAATATACGAGAAAACGGAGAAAATGTTACACGATTATAAATACAATCAGGAATAACAACAGGTGTCTTTCGACTAAAAGGAAAGTTAAGTTTAGATGGCGTGTGAAGTAGAAGACTTCCGGCCATAGACAGAAGAGAGGAAATTAAGGTCTTGTGCAGGCGGCGGTCATGCAAAAAAATGAAGATCATACTTGGCCGACCACCGAGCTCGTGGAAGGAACAGGGAGAGGTAGGGAGCAGAGGAATTGAAGAATTGGAGAAGGAATTAGAGTGAGAGAGGAAGGGACAAAGGAAAATATACAAGGGAAATAACAGCGGAAAGTAGAGAGATTAAAGAAAGAAGATGCTAAGTAATGTGAGAGAGGGGAGCGAGAGAAAGTAAAATGAAAAATAAGAGAATGCCAAGAAAGTGAGAATGCGAGAGCGAAAAAAACAGAAGAGGAAAGAAAGACGAAAGTCGTACAGAATTAGATATATACTTACTTACAAGCTGAGCAAAAGATGTGTATACGCCGCTATATGTATATATAAATCCCCAAAACGGAACTAAAACGTAACGGATGACAATAAAACATACGGACAGGGGAATCAGGACGGAACATCCGTGGTTTATGGATATATATATATATCCGGCATTCGCCATGATAGATCGTTGACCACTACATTTATGTTTTTTCTCCTTGTTTCTCTCCTTATTTCTTTCTGTGTTCCTTTCATTTGAAGAGCGTGGCTCGAAACGCCAAAGACTTTCTCTATTCCCGAGCGTTAAACTAGTACAACAATTTGTTGTTTACACCACCTGTCTTCTTGTGTTGTTTTTTTCGTAAATTCTCCCATATATATATATATATATA
>NC_068995.1:38434188-38435736 GCF_001194135.2 Octopus bimaculoides | reverse complement strand
TATGTATGTATGTATGTATGTATGTATGTATGTATGTATGTATGTATGTATGTATATCAACGCGTGTACGCTTCTACACATATATCTACCTTTTAATTCCAGTCTAAGTGCATGCGCATATTTCCGTACTTTTTTCTACTTTTGGATAGAACATTCCCTAATTATCAACTTAAACTTTCTCTCTAATAGCGCCGGTTTTTACTGAAAATATAATTTTATTAAATAAAGTGCACTTTACATTCAAGTCTTTCATGAAGCTTTAGGATGTTATTCTGGTACTCAACTAAGAGTCCATCCCTTCATCACTTCTTTATAGCAGAAACAACTGTAAGCTAATGATGTTTATTACATAAAATTTAGCTTGTTCTCTATTATCACTCAACTGTCACGTTGAGTAGACCGTACGTATATTGAGTTCTATTCCAGATTATTGGTCTTGCTACGCCTAAGCGAAAGGACCACGCACCTCAATATTTGATATGTAAGGAAGATTTTGGTTAAGTAGCCAGTGCAAATTGATTGAAACGGATATAAAGAAGAGCATCACCAACGTTGCTTATGAAACGCTCAATATCCTAACAAAAAAAACCTACCGCCACTATATTTGAAGAAAAAACAGGCCGCTTCTCACATCGGATAATGATGGTCTGCAATACATCACCCAAACTTTACAGCGACATCCTAGACAATTATATAAACACTTACAGAGACCTGTAGATACTCGAACTCTTTAGGAGGAACTCGAAGGAGCAGTGCTCATGCTCAAAGATGGTGAACACCCTGAGGTGTATATGATCCTATCAGCGGGTATGAATCAGGAATCGCCAAAAATTATCAAGTCACTAAGTTTTAGCTGCTCAGAAGATATACGGGACGAAATAGTGGCCAAAGGAATGTGCCCAATCGCTGGTGATACCGATTCTCAAGAAAAAAAAAACATCTCAATACTCTCTAGATTACGGAACAATTTACCTAATTAACCACTCCAACAAACTATTGCTGACAGTTCTACTATACAGACTTAAGAGCGGGATGAAATTCAGGCTGAAGTACTGTTTCGATTGAGGTCCAAGTGGGTAGTAAGGACAAAATATTCATCATTGGCCCGCTAATGGAGTTCGAAAATGTTTAGTTAAAAACAAAAGGTAATTAAATAATCTGTACGTCAAATTGAATAGATCCGAAATGGATAAAAGATATATTCGACCTCGGCAGAATATTTCGCCCGGCGCGCTAACGTTTCTCCCTGCTCGCCGCCTCAGAATGTAAGCATGCATTTTACTTCTTCCTCACTTACTTATTTTCTATTTTATGACATTTTACCTCATAACACATTTTCTCCTAATTTTTGTTCGAGGCGACTAATGATTCTGAATTGCTCATGCATTTTTCTATAATTTAAGCCTAAGAAAAGTATACTTTTATTTTAAAATTAAAATAATAAATATGTTAATTGAATATAAACACCTGCCTTACTGCCCACCTTGAGGTCTGACATATTTTGATGTTACTTTTTTTATACTGAAACAAATCTCAAACTATTTATGC
>NC_068995.1:38432309-38433744 GCF_001194135.2 Octopus bimaculoides | reverse complement strand
ATATATAATATAATATAGTATAAATTCTGTATAAGAATTAATCAAGTAGTCAGCATGAAAAAACCTCATAATGAAAAAATAACGAAAAATTTCGTAATGAAAAAAATCATCGTTTCTTCATAGATATATTTAATTATATATAAAGGGCATTAACTGGGTATTAATGCCTCACGCTATCGAGGGACTAAATAAGTAAAAAAACTACCAAAAATAAGCAACATTTTTGGTAGTTTTTTTACTTATTTAGTCCCTGTACTATTAGATATTCACTGAAATATATATCGCGCACATAAACATTGAAACACATGCTATCTCATTAAGAAGTGAAAAGACTAATTCATCCAACTAGCCACTATTTCAAAGAGATTGAAAACGCTATTCACAATATATCAATCTTCTTTCAAAAACTAGTGCTGTCCCTTTATCGGTAATAAACACATTTACAACAGAATAGTGCGGTGAATGATAATGTTTCGCCTGTATTTCTCTCATCACAAAAGGTTCGAAATTAAATATCACACGTTGTATGTAATGGAATACATCTCCTTATCAATAGTGTAGGAATAACTTTCGTTTGAACTTAATTTTTCCTACTAATACGATTCATTACGTGAGTGGAAAACTATGGATTCAGTTTGCACTAAATTAGATAATGTTTTGCTAGGTGTTAAATCGGACAAATTGTATGCAATGTAAAGATTACATTCTTCAGTTTGTATCATAGAGCTAAAATGATTACCAGAGTACAAGTTTTGTAAGGACCAAACTTGTTATAAAATACTTTGAACTGGAAAAGACGGTAAATGTGTCAAATTACCATATTTCACAACTCTTTCACGACGAATATATAAGTAATCATGTCACCCCTGTTTTGTTGAGAAGCAATTATATCTGTAAATTAACTGTGACTTGAGCATTCGGCAATGCTAACACGCTATGTCTTCTTGCATTTCATTAGGGAGATGAAACTACTTACTTTTGAAAGTATTGCAGCAATTGAAATTTCTATCTAATTGACTTATTCTAAAGTTTTGTTTCTTTCCTCTTAGGGATACCTATGTCAATATTTATCACCAATATCTAGCCATGACCTGTCAACTCACACTTGTTCTCTATTCTAAATATACACAGTCTTCTAATCTTAGATTTTAGTAGATAACTAGCAGCTAAGCCCGGTTTCACCCGATCAAAGAACGACGCGAAGAGAGAAACGAAGACATAAAACAAGAGGAAGAAGTGGATTCGAAGTGGAGTTTGGGCGATGGATCTCGGTAGAAAAAAAGAATGTCATGGTGAGTTAGTAAGGAGAGCAAAGCAAGACTGGATTTACGTGGGCTGGCAGGACGATGAAGGAATTTATTTGTAATATATGTGATTATTATTCGGTTGCAATATATACATATATATACATACATACATACATAGATACATATAT
>NC_068995.1:38423334-38432237 GCF_001194135.2 Octopus bimaculoides | reverse complement strand
ATATATATATATATATATATAATCATGCAGAGTTTCCGATCATGGATTAGCATTAATGTGTGCATGTTTGTGTGTGTGAGCATATGCGTATGTGTGTTTGCATGATCATTAAAATATATAAACCCAGTAGATGTTGTACATCTCCCAGGACATTATCGAAAGACATATGATGGTAGAGAATTTACGGGGGGGGGAATATTTCAGCATTTTTAAACGTTATTCAATAGCACATTTTCACTATGGTATATGGCTTCTTCTTCAACAGCTGTGCTGAGGCAAATTAATGTTTTTATGAATCTGATGCATGTTTCTACTTAATCTTGATTTCTATATGTTATGTTTGTACAAGGATTCAATGTATATTAAGAAAATAAATATTTAATGTCCATATCCCGAATAGCATATGCATGAATTAGGTATCAGATTATACATGATGTGCGTCGCAGGCAATGTGACACTGTTGATAAAATATCTACCTTCATTAAAACAATAAATAAAAGTAAGAGAACCGAAAGTATAGTATTAAACTAGTAGCGGTAATTCAAGTTCTAATACAAATACTAAGCATGTACTTTAGATTTATAGACAGCATACGCTTTCTTATACGAAGAAACACGAGAGGTCTCCACATTATATTCCAACAGCACACGCATCGATACTTTCTTCGAAAATTTCCATAAAATATATAGGGGAAAATTAAATAAACATCGTGTGTAAAACGCTTTGAAGCAATGACGCCAATCGTGTTTTGCTTAGACTTTAAGTGTAATTTCACCACCTAATATAAACATATATTTGTGAAATCATAACTTACGTATATTATTAGAAAGGTAATTTTTTTTTTTTTTTTTGCATTCTTGTTATGGATTAAGTTTTGTGTTGTTATCTATGTGCCCATACGATACAGGAATGAAAAACAATTTTTGATAAACCAAACATTACCAAACTAAATTATCCTGGAAATATTGGAAACAATTCTCCGCCTGAAAGAAAAATATTTGTCATTAATGCAGAAACTGTTATTTTCATCTTTCGTTTAATTATTCATTTCCATATTTTTCTATTGCAGAGATATTTAGTGGCTAGGATAGAATCTTAGAACTGGGCATCGACTGGATAAATATTTCTCTTGTCCGAGAATATTAAAAGAAGCTGTATTGAATATGCACCTGATGCTACATTATAGCTAATAAACGCTTTTGTTGATTCGATGAAAGACAAATTTCTTCGACTCTCTAGAATGTGAAGCCACAAATATAATTTTATAAGGTGAGAGAAAATATTTAAATATCAAAAGTTGAAATTTGGATAAGATATTCAAATATCCAATAGTAATTTTCAACTTATGCAACCTATGCTACTTATACCGAAAATTCAAGTCATATAGGCAATGGTGCGTTTTCTATAAAACTTGTATCAAGCACTGAATATAAACAACACGTTATCCATATTAGAATCAAGGCAAGAGAGACTGTATAGTTTGCAGAAGCATGAATTTAATTGAGAATCGTTATTAATATGTATGTATGTCAACGCATGTATGTGTGTATACACACATACACACACACGCACTCGCACACACACACACACGCACGCACGCGCACGCACTCGCACACACACACACACGTAAGAAGCAATAATAAACCAATCTGTGTTTTAGAAGAAACTTTATGGTACACCTGAATTGCACGGCAAATATTTGTATAGTGACCCAGCAAGAGATAACATATCCCAAAAGACTATAGCGTTTGATGGTTTTGTTGAAATAAAGCTGGTTGTCTTGATATTTTGCTTCGTTGCTGTGATATTTAATTTTGTAGAATATTGCAGTTACATACTTTTATGATAGCATTTACGTTATATCGAGATCAGAACATTTCTGTTTATATCTTGTTATATCTTTCCCTGTTGTTTTTCTATTTTAAGTACTATTGCTTCCTTTGAGCCACACTCCTGGCAAAATCTTTCAAAGTTGATTTAGCGGCTTAATATTATTCTCATTTCACGAGAATTAAGGTGCTTAGGTATTCAAATTATATTTCAAGGCCCAAATACTGTTTTCTCCGATTTTCTAGCATTTCTAACTATCAGGAGATTGCTAGAAATAACAGGGGAAGTTCAGGTCTAAATATTATACAGTGATGTCCAGAAAATCACAAATGCAATATACAAGTATTAATCACAGAAGCAATATGCATCTGTTTCTATTCTAAGCACTTAGCCAGTTGCAAAAGCATATAAACAAAATCAAGCTAAATCAAGCAAACTGAACAAAGAATCTTATGGGAATAATGTGTACGTGAATATGCTTGTAAGTGTTTGCACGGTGCTGTGCCTATATGTTTATATTTGTGCGACTGACTTACTGCTAACAATGAAAATAATAAGATATCACCTCTCTGCATAATACAGTCCCTTATCATGACAGCAGAAAAGAGAGATGTTTACCTTATCAGTTCCAGCATTACACTGTATCAAAGCATATTGCTTGAAATGCTTGTGAATCGGGGAAAAGAGAGGTTAGATATGTAAATATAATTTGGATGAATATCATTAAAATTCTCATCAAATTTAAGAGTAATAGTTGTAAACGAATGAGTAAGTGACAGAAGTACCTCACAATCTCATTAGAAGACTGGTCAACAAATGAGTTTCATCGTTTACTCTACTGATACTACAAGATATGCGATAATTTTAAATATTGAACATATTACTTATTGCTTTTGACAGGCAAATGGCAAAAATACGCTAGGGGGTGTAAATCAATTAGAAAGTTAAATGAGGTTTGATGGGATACAGATGAATAATTATAATAGATATATTACTGCAATAAAATGTAGTGACTGACTGGAAACTGACTCCTGCATCCAAATTTTTCAGCTGTTTCGTTTCTTTGTTATAACGTTTGGATGGTCGGCCTAATAATGATTTTAGTGGAAACGGTTGGGCACCTACACAAAATGCTCTAACTACACTTATCTGAATATGAAGTCAATCAGTAGGGATCCCACATATTATGTGACGGTCCGTGTACACATGCACATACATACACATACGCGCATAAGATATAACGATTTTTAATGTTCGTAATCATAGTAAATCTTTTGAAGTATATATCATATATTATATTTGATATATATATATATATACATATATATGCGTGTGTTTGTGTGTGGGTGTGGGTGTAATTATAAGGTTTAAATGTGAGCTATTATTTATTTCATAGCATTCATAATACAATTGAAGTAGGTTGTATATTTTGCTGGGTAGATCCAGGAAATCATTGAAACTCAGCATAGCAAGATTTTTTCGACCATAACGTTAAAATAACTGTAGTAGAAGCACGCATTTAAATCCTACATATATTGAATGACGTATATCTCTCACTAGATGGCATGCATTATTAATTTTACCGATAACAGAACAAAACACTAGAATGTATGTGTGTGAGTGAGTGTGTGTGTGTGTGTGTGTGTATGTATGTATGTATGTATTCATGTATGTATGTATGTATGTATGTGTGTATATATGTGTGTATGTATGTGTGTATGTATGTATATAAATATATAGAGAGAGGGAGGCAGACAGACAGACAGACAGGCAATAAGTATATAGATAGGTAGATAGATAGATAGATACATAGATAGATAGATAGATAAATAGATAGATAGAGTGCATTTGGTAGACGGAAACTGAAAGAAGCCCGTCCTATATATGTATATATATATGTGTGTGTGTGTGTGTGTGTGTGTGTGTGTGTGTGTGTGTGTGTGTAAGTCCTGGAGTCGATTTGCTCCACTAAAAAGGCGATGCTCCAGCATGGCCGCAGTCAAATGACAGAAACAAGTAAAAGAATTTTAAAAAAAGTATAGAAAGATTTTAGGAAAAAAAAGTATATAAAATCGACTAAAATAATGGATTAAGATGAATTACCAAAACATATCAATCGACTAAAATAAAATTACCCCTCGATTAAAAATATATCAAAATAGTCAAATTCTTCAAAATGAAGCAATCCACGTTAGGTCCGTTATCTAAGATGTGTAAGATATTTCCAAAATGGGTAGGTCAAAATCCACTTCTATGGCCATTTTGGGAGTTCATTGCCGCTCTTACATATCAGAGCTACCATGGATTGCTTCATTTTTAAGAACTGACTATTTTGATATATTTTTAATCGAGGGGTAAAATTTTTAGTCGATTTGTATATTTGTAATTCATTTTAATGCTGTTATATATTTTTTTTACGGAAAGGTCCTTCTATATATTTGGTATTTTTTTATATGTGCATAAGTATATTTTTTACCGCCATTGGAATGGTGATTGTTACACTCTTGAAATCCGTTGTAATGAAAACGATGATAAATATGATTTGACAATAACGGACGTCAATATTTGTTGTCAGTACATCAGGCGTACAATATCCTTATAAATTTAGAGCTTGTGAATAACATCGAAAGACTACAAAAGGGAAACTAGCTTGCAATAATGTCATACGATGCCCACTTTTACTGCATTTACGGTGATAAACATTTCCATGGAATCTAACATAATTTATGATACTATATTCCGGAAATTCTGTTGCCGTTTTCATATTTGAATATAGTTTATTACTACAGCGATTGCTTGCATCATGAAAGCCTTTGAAAGTAGCATACATTATGCATGTGTAATCTAAAGCCACACTTAATTAGCGCATTAAATAACCGAAGTGACTAGATGAAGTTGTTATAACAATTTTATCTCTTTGAAAGCTGACATATTCGCCATAAGAATTCTTTAAACATCTTTCCAACGTGCCATGGCAATAGACATTATGCGAATTGTCTATTTTGATATTACAACATTTCTATAGCAACGTAATGTCACTTTAGCTACCGATTTTGCTACTTTAGCTAGTGATACTGAAGATATATCTCAATCAGAATATATTGTATACCGTAAATCCTCGAGTATAGTCCGCCCTTGAGTATAATAAGCAGGGGATTTTTAGGGGGCTGTACCTCTGAAAAACTTATACCTTGTGTATAATACGCACCCCTTCTCTAACTTGAGTGAAGGAGGTCGATATAACCTCCTAAGTTTGTACACATATATACGGTAACGTCCTTTATTATTATTGTATATATAACACAATGCAAACGTGTAGCTTTTTGGTGCACTTTTTTTTAGCAGAAAATGAAGAAATAACAGTAATAACGTCAGTGAAAAATAGATATTAAGTAAATTGCTTTTCACATATTTATCACTATCAGTTACAAAAGCAAAAGCAAAAACATTTATTCAACTCTTTCAAATTCAACGTCACTTTCAGCATCAAATAACTGTTCCATTTGTTCCTCCGTAAATATGTCAGCATCATTGTAGTTTAAATCTACATCATCGTCAGATTCATAGGCAGCATCAGAAGATTCACTTTCATTTATTTCATCTTTCTATACAATGTCATCCTGAATACCATCCAGTGCAGACGATATACAACACTTTTTATTTTAATTAATGTTGCTTACTGCAAGTTATGGATGATTCTTTTATGACTTCATTGATTTCAAGCTTAGCTTATGGTATTTTCGCGCCCGACATCACTAAATGCGTCTGAATAAACATTGCTCGACAGCAAATAGAGACTCGGACATTGCTTAGAAAATATTTTTCTTTTTTAACCTCGTATATAATACGCACTAGTGATTTAGACCTTTAAATTTGGGGAAAAATAAATGCGGATTATACTCGAGGATTTACGGTAATTCATATATTTTACCATAGAATATAGTGACTATATGCTTATTAGACTTGAGAACAACTATTTATAAATTGCGGAATAAAATTAGAGTAGGGATCTTCATCCAAGGCTCATTCATAGAGATTAATACTATTTTATGTTGTAATCGTTTTCTGACTCAGACAAATCAAATTACATGCATCCTTAAATTTCAAATCAATGAACTCTATGCCAAAATTCAATGTTACATTTTATTACCTGTAGAATATGAAATCACTCCATAACTGTTAGGTTGTTGCTCTGAGAAAAATCTCCACGCACAGCACGTTTGGAATAGATTTGGGTCTTCACATTTAATAATGTTGAATGTTGTTAATTATCCTAATATATGATCACTGTTCCTTAAGCAAAAATTCATATACATGTGATATTAATCATATAATTGAAGTAATTACAATTTTCTTCATTCAATACACCAATTACTTTAACTTCGATATTAATGTATTAATGAGATTAATGTAACCATTGCACAAATACAATCAAGACGCATAGATGGCAATGGGAATTCATATTGTGTCAGCGTCAATAAATCTAATTTCATTTCACGTTACAAAATGATTACAGCGCATGCAGAAACATTCATATAATCTAAATAATAATAATAATACATTTCAACTCTGTTTTATTGATTTATGGCATTCAGGTATTACAGTTTTACAAACTACAATGTATATATAACACACTGTATTCCATACCTAATCGTCATTCATTAATTCTTTTAAAAGCGGTAGTAAAAGTGTCGTCACCACGTAAAGGAATTTAAAAATATTACGAAAATTATAGCGATTATAATATTGATAATGTCAATAACAACAATAATATGGGTTCATAATAACGATTGTGTGATAACAACAACAACAACAACAACAACAATAATAATAATAATAATAATAATAATAATAATAATAATAATAATAATAATAATAATAATAATATTGGGTTGTCCAGAAAGTTCCGTGCCGATTTATAGTAGCTTACCTTTCGACTTATTTGCCATGAAACCACCTCAATTCTGGGAAGAGGATATTTTCAAGTTAAAGGAAAGATGGAGACGCATTGTGCAACAAAATGCTTCATATTTGGTTGATTAATAATGTAATGGCAAGTATTTATTGACCTTTTTCTTTCCCTTAAAAATCGGCGCTTGTCGAGTATTTGATAAATAGTGATGAAGACCTGCTGCAATATACCGCAAAAGATATGGGTGTAAATGCAGAAGGAGGAGTTTAATCGACGAGCTACGGAGAGAGTAATGAAGTCCTTCTTGAAATGAGAATGCATGGATAGTTTGAAAGTAATGCACAAAACGTTAAGGATAATACAGCATCATGGGCATGATTTGAGCAAGGTGATTTGAAGCGTACCACCGAAAGCCTGATAATTGCTGCACAAGATCAGACTCTCGCTACAAATTCAGTGGAGTATAACATCAATAAAGCTTCTGACACCCAGAAATGCAGACGTCGTGTATAGAGCGTGGAAAATGTGTGACCTACTTGGTGAGTGGATGCCTTGCATAAAAAGAATACAAGCGCCTCCACAATAAAGTGTATGTGTATCTTCGTTGGTTTTTATGCCGTAAATACCAATATGAAGTAACACAGAACTGGTCTGAGCATGTACCAAGTAAAGTTATGTAGGAGGATGGAAAGGTAACGATACTCTGGGACTATGGGACGATTTTCAGACGGATATTCGTATTTATATGCGTGCGCACGTATATACGCGTGTGTGTGTGTATGTTTGTGTATGTGTGTGTGTATGTGTGTTTGTGTGTGTGTGTGTGTGTGTGTGCCTGCGTGTGTATGTATATGTGTAAGGTATATATACCTGCGTATACAGAGGCGATAGTACATACAGATACGCGTATATATGGGACTACGTATGTACATATACATATGAGTGCGTGTTGTATGTGTAGGTGTTGATATGTATTAATATCTATATACATGTTTAATATATGCATGTATACATCTTCACATATATGTATATTATTCTACTACTAAGCACTGACCTGTCCTCTAACCAACCTGACCTATATTCCCAAATCTTCATTCAACCATTTTACTAGCCTTTCCCCTTTCTCTGCGCCTCTCTTAGGCTCTCTCACTACATACTTGACACTACTTTACACTTCAAACTCTCATACCTTTCACTCTCTATCAACCATCACTCCCATTCCTTCTATCTGACACTCCTTTACCTTATCATCTTTTCAAACATATCTTTCTCTCTCTATCACTCTCAGCTCCACATTCCTTATATCAATTTATCTTGACTGACCACTAACCAGTACACTTTCCCTCTCTTCATTGCTTTCTTTTTTTCTTTGTTCGTTTATCTTTTCTTTTGCTCCTCCCTTCATGTTTTCCATTTGACCTTACAAATACATTCCCAACTTTTAAGTCACTTTAAATAAAACCCTCGGTTCAATAACACCGCGTACAAACTCGATTCTTGAAATGACCAATTTTAAATGCTATTAGAACTTACTCACAAGATACTGGAATCTTTTATGCATACCATTCTGCCTATATAATGGATCTACAGATGCAATATCCCTACATGTCTCACATCTATTTTCATTCCAACACTTCACTCTCTATTTCATATCTTATCTAGAATAACTATTGCTTAACCATCTTCTCACACCGTCTCCGATGAAGGGACATGTATATATATATACATGCATACATATATACATATATATATATGTAGGGATGTATATATATATACATGCATACATATATGAGTGTGTGTGTGTGTGTGTGTGTGTGTTTGTATATGCACCTATACATACAGGTGGATGTCGGTATGCACATACCTGTACGTATATATGCATATACTTATTTACTATTTGTTTTTTCATGACCGAACGCAGCGTCACCAATCTGTAAGTAGTTTTCGCAACTTTATATTTTCCGACGCTACTCTATCTCTTTCTCTTTCTCTTTTGCTTCCTCTTCATTTTTCTCCCTCTCGTTCTTCCTCTGTTTACTACTACGTATCTCTCTTTACCCTTCTCATTCTTCCTCTGTTACTAATACGTGTCTCCTTTTCCCCCCTCGTACTTCCTCTCTTCCTCTTTTCCTCTCGTTGCTCACCTATTCTTCTACTTCCT
>NC_068995.1:38420976-38422455 GCF_001194135.2 Octopus bimaculoides | reverse complement strand
ATACACACATATTTATATAAATATATATAGAGAGAGAGAGAGTGACATAAAAATATGCACATATATATATATGCATACACACTCATATATACATGTGTGTGTGTGTGTGTATGTATGTATGCATAAATGTATGTATGTATGTATGTATACGTGTGAAATTTGACTGGTGGCGACCGCTGATGTCTTCTTGCGAATGTGTTTAGTGTAAGAGTCAAAGAGAAAAGTAGGCTTTGCTAAGAAATAAAAGTGAGGGAGAAATTTCCCTCGAGCGGACAGAATCCCTGAAAGAGATTTTTTTTTATATATTCTTATTTCATTTTTTTATTATTTAATTCATTCTTATTCCTTTTTTTTTTCCTTTGGGCTTTTTGCAAGTAGATTCAGATAAATTTATATTTATTTCATTCACTTTTGGAAATTATCAATGCAACGTAACTTGAAATAAAACTGCATGGTCAATTAAGCATTTAGGAACTAAATAAACACTCGACTCTCCTTTTTTAATTAAATAATGGAGATAAAAGATGTACAAATATATGTATAACGCCGTTAAGTCACGGGACATTTACATCATATTAATATAATATAATCAGAGATATTTACAATGGTAATAGAATAGGGAATAACCTGACTACTTGTTCAAACACTCCAATATTCAAATTTACTTGTCGATACTTCATGACATCCGGCGTTAAAAAGCTATAATGCCTAGTATAAATGACAAGTAGATTTCATATCACACTATTAACTGCGAAACTCGGTTCTTTCGTCTAATTATACTGGTTATAGCAGATGGCAATATCGTCTCAAATTGATTTCCTTGTTCTTGTCAAAATAAAATTTTTGGGAACAATGTCAAAATGAAATCTTCCTTCAGGATTTCATGGCTTACATGTTGAGGAATAGATCAATGCACATTACCAAATCTATCAATTTGACACAGAATGTATGCATGAATATGAGACATATTCAATAAGAAGTGAAAATTATCAATCATATAGATACTGGGAATTAAGTAAATAGTTATTATTTTACAACAGTCATATGTTTTGCATGGTATTACTGGCGACATGAACAAACAAGACCATAAAAGAAGTAAACAACGTCTATTTTTAGAGGGTATGGTAGGAAAGAAGGTAAATAAAATTGTAAATGTATACACACTCAAAAAATTATAAGCGCCCACACAAGATACATAAGCACGATCAGACTTACGCAATGTGTTTATGCGTATCAAAAAAGAAAAAAAAGATATCAAAAAAGATATCAAAAAAGAAAAAATATTGATTTGCAATTCCTTTGGAAGTATAACCATCTTAAGATGAATTTTCAAATATCATTGTTCAAACAACTTCAAGAAAGGAAAATGAACATAAATTTTTATACATAAAAATAAAATGAATCAATCAATTTGGGATGTATCTCAAAAGCGCTGTTGTCACACACACACACACAAACACACACACACACACACACACA
>NC_068995.1:38417806-38420951 GCF_001194135.2 Octopus bimaculoides | reverse complement strand
CGTGTGTGTGTGTGTATGCGTATGTATATATTTGCAAATCAATACTTTTCTTTTTGACATACACACATTGTGTGCGATAGTGTTTATATATTTTGTGTGGGAGCGTATAATTTTTTTTTAGTGTGTATACATTTACTATTTTATTTACCTACGTTCCTACTATTCCCTCTAAAAATAGATGTTCTTTACTTCTTTTATGGAGTTGTTTGTTCATGTCGCCACTAATATTATGCAAAACTTATAACTGTTGTAAAATAATAACTCTTTATTGAATCCCACTATCTATATGATTGATAATTTTCACTTCGTATTGTACATATTATTGAGGAAAATCAACAGATCTCACATTCATGCAGACATTTAAATTCTGTGTCAAATTATTACCTGCTTTTATAGCAAGTCGATGCACGTAGTTTTTCCCGTCTCCCTCCGACTTTTCTTTCATGGTATTTAAAACACGCATTATTCATGAGATGGCCCGAGATATATATGTATATATATGTCCAGCATGGCCGCAGTCAAGTGACTGAAACAAGTAATATATATATATATGTACACACACACACACATATGTGTGTATGCATATGTATATCTGTCTATCTGACTAGCTGTCTGTGTGCTTGCGTGTTTATCTATCTATGTATTCCTCTATCTATCTATCTATCTATCTATCTATCTATCTATCTATCTATAGACATTCGCATCCATACACATGATGGCGCAAAAACGGCTCATACACACGTCAACATACGCACATGCCCAAGTAAAAACAGTGCTAAAGGCAAAAACAAAAAAAAAAGCAACAGAAGAAAAGTGTATAATAGTGTGAAAAAGCTATCAGGGCAAAACACGTCCATATGCGCACATTTTCGCATGCACGCACACACATCAATATACGCACGTACCCGCACATACGCACACATCCACAAGCGCGCACAGGAAAAATTCAGGGTAGAACCGAGAATACAGAAAAAATGTGTAAAATATATACTAAACAATATATCTATAAAAATGTAAAAAATATATTAAAAATATAAGAAATCTAAGTAAAAAGTATAGAGATATAAAGGTTGTACATACACATAATATACAACGCAAGTCCTATCAGTATTCACGGGGGGACCTAAAACGTAGCAAATATTTAGCTACGTATTATATAAGGATATTTCACTACCTCCCCTCGCCAAACTTTCAGTCATACTGTAACGTCTCTTATCCTTGACTTGTCCTACGTCGCTGGGTGTGTCTCGGCGAGAGACTGTAATAAACATGCAGATTAAAATTAAAAATGACAATGATAATAATTATTATTATTATCATCTCAAACGTTTGCCACAAGGGCAGATTGGGGAAGAGCATTAAGTCGATTACATCGACCCCAGTGTTTCACTGGCACTTAATTTATCAATTCCGAAAGGATGGAAGACAAATTCAACCGCGGGGGATTTGAAATCAGACCGTAAATGTGGATGTAATGACACTAAGCATTTGGTCCAACGTGCTAATAATTTCCACATTCTGAAAAAAAAAACCGGAAATGAAGGCAAAGCATTTATTTACCACGCCGCACAAAATGCTTAAGGACATTTCGCCGCCAACTTTCTGGGCTCAATGAAATAAGTACCAGTTACGTACTGGGGTCGAAGTAATCGACTATCCACCTACCCCCCAGCAAAATTTCAGTCCTTGAGCCTATAGTTGAAAGGATTTCATTATTCCTATGTCAACGATCTGTCTAATCCCGAACGAAGGTCATTTGAGGGATTTCCCGAACAAATATAAGTTCTACGCAGAAATTTTAATGAAATTTAGCCTCCCTCTTATGTATTTCTAACTTTATTATTATATCATGATCTTATGACCACGAATCTAAATAACAGTTGAAACTTCAAAACTAATGATAAATAATGGATATCTGAATCACTGTAAGAGTATTGTGTCATGATAAAATTAGATACACATATTCCAGACAGAGTCATGCTGTAATAAAATGAACAGAATCGTAAGAAGAGACTGTAAATCAAGTGAAATTTGCTTACAATGTATGCATTTAAATGTAGTCGCCATTTGTGAACTTTGAAAATACGACTTTTCGTTTATTTGAAGGAAAAGAATGCTTTAAGTACATGTAGTAATCCAACGCAGTTATTTCAAATAGAGCTCTTGAATATACGTAACGCCCAGTTTTCCACGCGTTTACTAATACAAATAATAGCATTATTTAGGCATGTTATATGTGACTGTTTTCCATGTGTTAACAGAGAGGAATTGACAATATAATCGTTTAACGTGATGTTATATGTTATATTGGTTACGCACACATATGTGTGCTTGTGTGTGTTTTATGTACACACACGCACATATCTATATGAATATATATGTGTGTGTGCGTGTGTGTGTGTGTGTGTGTGTGTGTGTGTGTGCACGCGCGTGTTTGTATACACTTAATTTGATTAATAACGTGATAGACACACGCTTTTCGATTAGAAGGAGAGGCATGTAATATATTTAAAGCTTTAAAGTGAATAGCTTCTGGTCAAATGAGATTATTTTCCCATGTGAAATACTTCAAAAGAAAACTATAAAGGAATATTAATTTCATACAGTTATCTTATAATAATTCCACTTGTCGTTGCGTTACTTAGCCTGTCGGTAATGCTTTCACGTGATCAGAGAGAAAGAGGCAGAAATGAGGGAGAAGAGAGAAAAAGAAGGAGAGAAAAAAGAGGGAGAGAGAGAAGCGTCCATGACGTAAGGTATAAGGGAATGTAATCGTAAATCTTTCACGTGAAATTAGCGTGCAAGTGGCTGAGCAATCCACAGACGCGTGTTGCCTTATAGGGGAGATTCAGCGTGACACAGAGTGTGACAAAGCTGGCCCTTTGAATTGCAGGTGCAACTGAAAGAGCAAGTGCGAGAGAAAGTAGTGGTGATAGAGTACAGCAGGGTTCGCTACCGCTCTCTGCCGGGGGCCTCGTGGAACTTTAGGTGTTCTCACTCAATAAGCACTCACAACGTCCGGTCTGAGAATCAAAACCGCGATCCTACGACCGCGAGTCTGCTACCCTAGCCACTGGGCCATTGCGTCTCCACTCACACACGCACACACACACACACACAGCACAACACACAACACACACACACA
>NC_068995.1:38416130-38417528 GCF_001194135.2 Octopus bimaculoides | reverse complement strand
TTATTGAAACTGTATGAATTCCATAAATTTTTCCACGCCGTTTCACGTAACCATTCGTTGGGAAGTTTTGAACATTCAGAATAATAAATTAGCTGAAGATTCTAGGTATTTATCATTACAACGAGTTGTTGTCAAACCGTTCCCGCATTACAGCAAACACGTGATCACAGAAACACTAATTTCACTACATGCGAAGTAAAAACAACGACGCCACTCGACACTGCCCCATGAGAGTCACTGATAGATTTCATTGCATAAGCAACCACATACTGCCATCAGTTGGTGTACGAGTGAACTAATCCGTGAACTTTTTGATATGTCCTCGTATCTCATCGAATACACATTTATAGCTGATTAGGCAACTCCTGTGCAAACTAACAGGTTATTTCTTGGATAAACGCCATAAACCGTAACGAAAAATTATATTAAAATGTGAACACATATCGAATGAAGATTTAATAAAATAACTTGCATAGTATAAATGTCGTTGGATATAACAAATAGCATTGAGTTGTGTATAAATAAAATGCAGTGAATGAAAAACATCTTATCAGGAATGCGATGATGCACATAAATGAAATAGGATTATCGTGGAAGAAATATTTTATAAATAAAATTAAAATACAGGTTAATCATTATGAGAAACCAAAAAAGTTGATATACGAAGTTAGTGACACAAAACAGTGGAGGTTGGCTTTGAGAGAGAATATTAGAGAAGAAGATAAATATAGTGTGAGAGAGAGAAACGAGAGAGAATATTATGGATTGAAGGAACACTCTTTGCTAGTATATATATGTATAAATGTGGAGTAGCATTTTACACCTGGAAAATTAGGGTAACAGTGGTAGAAACTTTAATAATACTAAGGTAAATGAGACAGAGAGAATGATGAAGGCTGGGACGCACGAACAATTTGAACAACCATAACATTCTCTATATTACATAAATACAATGAGCAAGTCTTGAGTGGACAGATATCGAATACACAGACACGGTAGAATCTAAATAAATAAATGTCATGAATCTATCTATCTATCTACCTGTCTATCTGACGACCTTCGGACCGGGACCTATGGACAACTTCCAGAGATCCCTGGCCTGGCAGTGTTATCGAGAAGCACTACCCGTTCGGGATAAGCTCTACAGGCATGGCTCGAGAAACACGGGGCCGACCTGTCCGAGATGCCCACCATTTCCGAGCTGTGGGCTTACGTCGAACAACTGCTATCGCGTGTGGGACGAGTCGGTCTATCAGCCGAGTCTATCGTGAATATTGTCGCGGCTCCTTCCTTTAAACGGGAAGGAAGAGCTATTTTCATCGTACTTGTGGCTATGGCGAAAGAATGTGTATGGTGGACGCGTCTGAAAGGTCTAGAGACAAAGACTTTCTTCTCTGG
>NC_068995.1:38405952-38415131 GCF_001194135.2 Octopus bimaculoides | reverse complement strand
ATATATATGCATATATATATATGTGTGTGTCTGTGTGTAGATGTATATGTGTATGCATGCATGAATATATGCTTATGTGTATGTATACGTGCATAAGTATGTGAGTGTGCGTGTGTGGTGTCTGTGTGTATGGATTTACTACATTCAAAAGAATATACACAGAATAAAAAAGTGGTTCAATATGTTCAAATGTGTATATAAAAAATACATATAACCAGAAAAAGGGAAACTGTATATATTCCTCAATATTTTCACTCTGACAGACGAAATCCGGTGGATAAACGAAACGGCGTGTATGTTAAGTTTGAAATATAATTTAGTATAGCAAAATTTTATATCCATATGTTTTCATGTATATACACATAGATATTTATATACATACACCGACACATAGAAACGGTTACGGTTTCACTTACAAGAGTATGTATACACGCTTAAGCGCCTAAATAAATAAATAAATTATATATTCATACATATGTATGCAAATGCATGCCTAGATGCAAAAATGTATATGCTTATATAATTTTAAGTACCATATATGTACCCATACAGATAGCGTTAATGTTTAAATATAGCAAAAATAAAGCAGAATTACCCAGTGATGAATAGAAATGCAACATAAATAAATATTATAAAATAAGTAAAGTATAATCCTTGTGCAAAATGTCTTTTCAGAGGTGAACATGAGGGAAAGAAAAACAAAATGCATTATGTACTTCGATATAATAAGCCTAAAGAACGAAATTCACCAGGTGCAAATGTAAAAATTAGAGAAAATCACAAAGATAAAATGTATCGAAACAATAATAAGATATACTAAACAAATACATCAAAGGTTGCATAGTATTTGGCAACAGTTGTATTAGTGATAATTGTCTGAAAATTAACATTTTTGAAGAATGTCAGCAGCATATCAGAATCAGTTTTTCGGTGCAGCACAGATTTCTCTTGGAATAGGATAAAATATTTTTACTCAAAAATAGACAGTCATCTTATACAATGTCAGTATGGTGCTTGTCTATAAGGATTAACATTTTCTAAAGTAGACCGCTGTATCTCAAGACGCCAGTGTAAGTTTTGCATGTAGGGTATTAATAATTTAAATTGAAGCTTTCAAGGTCTTTATAAATATATTTAAGGCCGCCATAATGCATTTTATTAGTTACATAGAATTAAAAGCACACACTTTTGTAATGTTATCATTAAATAATACGATTAGATTTAGTTATAGACCTGTGTTTAAGAAGACATTTTGTAAATAATTTGTATAAATGAATCTATGTCACATTGCAAGTGGTTATAAACAAGTGATTATAAACAAATGTAATAATATTGTAGATGCATTTGAGTAATACTTGATCCACATCTAAAAGTAAAAATAACATAAAAATCACAAGAAAATTTTAAGAAAGGTCATTTATGAAATATCTATGTGACACCTCTACGTGGAAATAAGAAATATTATTTTTGTAAAATAATAGGTCAGTAGGGTGCCAGGATCGTTCGTATGTCGCACAAAATGAGCATTGGTATTTCTTCTAGCTGTACGCTCTAAGTCAAGGTAATCTGTGGCATTCATAATTTTGAGGTCGATAAAAAAGCACCAGTTAAGCACTGGAATCGAAGTAATCCACTTTCCCCTCCTTTGAAATCTGCTGGTCTTTTGCCATAATTTGAAACTATTAATTATTCATGATTATGAGTTGTGGGCATCTTTATTTATATTGCAGAGCTGACAAAATATGCTGAAGTGAATATGATATGAGAAATATTTGAACGGATTTGAACTGATAGTGATCTTCGCTATTACACAGTGGCAACTCGTAGATAAAATTAGTTATGGTGCTGATTCAGAAACTCTTTAGTCGTTGTTTTAATAGTGTGTAAAATGAAACTGACATAAAAAGAAAATTTATACATAAACTTGATCGGTTCGTGTTATAGCCACTGTCGGGTAACGTGTTAAATTTGTTCACTGAACCTCACCGCAAAGTCCCCCTTGTTTTTCAAAAAAACCCACTAAATCACCAAATAAGGGGTGGCTGCCCTATTTATCAAATCCTTGTAGCAACATTGAAGCTGGAAGCAGGATAATAGTATAATTCTACACTTTATCACATTCAATAATATAAACACGTTTCAAGCACAACACGCGGAGTCAAAAAGAAACACTACCTTTCATCCGGCACTGTCGTTCACGCAATGCTTTCTCTCTCTCTCTCTATCTATCTCTCGCTCTCTCTCTCCCTCTCTCTCTCTCTCTCTCTCTCTCTCTCGCTCTCTCTCACTCTCCCTAGTGTGAAGCTTCCTATTTCGGACAAGTGAGCATTCGCACAACAGCCAAAACCCGCATCGCTAGAACTTCGAAGCGCACAGTTCAATACAACGATTATCCTATGTTTTCGTGCACTAGGGAATTGTTACTGATATTAAGATTAAGGACTAAATGATATACAAGTATAAAGAAAGAATTAAAGAAAAAAAAGGACTCATTATATTGAATGTTATCGATATTTTCGAGTGGAAATATGGGGTGTTGCAGTTCCGCAGTTCCTATACACAAGCCGCCACTGCTATTGCTTAGAGAATACATAATTAGTGCGAGAAGACTCACCATTATTTTAATGGTTCAAAGACTATAAATAATGATAGATAGTTATGGTTACTTTATCATTAAATATATACACTTCATGTCGTAATAACTTTTACAAGTGAAATAACAATATATTGCAAGGTGCAACTGAAAAATTATGAAAAGAAATGAATGATTCATTTACACAACGCCTAAATGTAAGAAGTATAAGTTTTAACGTATCGTGGCATTAGTCTTTCAGCACAAGAACAGTAAATGTTCAGTGCTGCCTCGGAATTTGCGTGATGGGGCAACTTTATATGTGTTTTGGGGGGGTGTTTCTGTGTGTAGAGCTTTGCAAGTGAGAAAGAATACCGATGTAGATTAGTAGGGATTTGAGCTGTTAACGTTTGTGGATATGTGTGCGGGTGTGTACGTGGTAAGCGGGGAATGAGGAGTAAGGAGTGAGGGCGATTGCGAAATAAAAGGAAAGCCAAGAGGATAAGAGAGATAGTTGGTTTGAAGTATATATCTGCGTATGGGTGTGACATGCTGTTGTAAAGTACTAGTATATGAAAAATGGGAGGAAGAGGGATGAAGGATGGGAGTTCGATGAAAGGAGGCAAAGGTGGCAACGCTGTTGTTTCTTCTCTGTAAATCATGTCCCCTGTGTGAATTTGAAGATAAAATGAAAGTCTTCGAATCATTTTATTTTTTCGGAAATTTTCTTAAGTAATTGTCATACAGGATATAAAGAGAGTGACATGATGTCGACGTCCGGCTTAAGACAAAGTGCATGTATAATATACATAAACTCCAATGACCATCACTATTTTCTTCAATGACTTTGTACCCCCACAAAACGAGTAGTACTTTTTAATGATCTCAAAATAAACAACTTTGAGCATAATCAAACGACAGATCTGCGTTTGTTAGAATAATATCAGAGTATACATTTGTGAGCCTCATAAAGAACTCAACAAAGCGATCATGACATAAAATACTAATAGGAATACAACAAAATTTTTTCCAGCTTTTGATGATAGTTTATAAAATGTCTTTTAAAAAGGTTTATATCTTTTACTTTAACATTCTGTTCATCTGAGTTTTCTATGATAACAACACTTTTTCTGGATCCTTTTTATTCTAGTGTAATTTCTGAAGTTAAACTGATGTCTGCTCCAGTCTGTTGGATATACAGCTTACACACAAAGTTACCGATTCGATAGAATGTATATTTTAATCAAATTTTGTTTTAAGTTTTTGTGTACGCAAAGTGTGCAATGCCCTTCCGGTGCCTTTTTTCTTTTTCATTATTTATTAGAATGGTATCAGACTACTCTTTTCTAAGCCTTAGTAAGAACTCGACAAAGCAAAAATAGTATAAATTACTACTAGGAATATAACAATTGTTGACAAAAATATTTTGCCTATCTTCTGATACTTTATAAAATGTATTTTAGAAAGGTTTATATCTTTTTCGTTAATATTCTGTTCATCTGGGTTTCCTATGACACCAACACTATTTCTGGATCCTTTTGATTCTCGTGTTATTTATGGAGCTAAATTGATATCTGCTCCAGTTTGTTGGGCATAAAGTTTACACACAATTACCGATTCGATAGATGAACATCTACTGACAAATGTCAGAATTAAAAAATATAATATATATAAAGAGGGATCCTGAGAATTATTACCCAATATGTTTTTTTTTTAGTTTCAGAAAGGAAACCGATGTTTGTAAGAAAAACAATTATTGCAACACAAACTTACACTCCAGAGCCTGCTTGCAATAAATGAAAGGAAGGGGGCATTTATATTAACATTACTGGAGGTATAATTTCTTTTATTGTTGCACTGCTAACTTTTCTCTTGCCGTAAACTATAAGACCAACTGCTATAACATCATCCTTTTCCATCTCAGTCTCTTCAAAATAGAAATCCTACTAATTTGATTTAGTTTTTAATTTTATATCGAATTCAAAGTCACCTACTGTTTCCTCCATATACATCTGATGTTCAAGGCAAGCAGATTCATGACATTCATGCTCATCAAAAGGATAATTTTTAACGTTAATCCTGCAGTATGTTTTAAATATTTTGTCTATATGTAAGTGAACGATCCCATCGGATTTGACAGTGACTTCCTTGTCCGCATCGGAACTGAAATCACCTGATGTGCTATTACATATTTGAATATTAGAATACCAAATCTTATATTCAGGAACATTTATATGATTTATACCATACGATGAATCGTTTCTTTTAGATTATTGCCGTTCCATTTTAGGCCGAGGACAAGATTACTTGTGAAAATACCTTGCTTAATGTCTAATTTAATAATATTCTTTATAAGTGCCACATCTATGTAAACGACGGTCTCATTCGTATTAACAGGTGTCTTTCATAAACCATAGTAACTGAATCATGCATGTTCTAAGTCGTTTTCTTCAGTAGAAGCGCTTCTAATTTATATAAAAATTAGGGCAACTATCAATTTCATGGTGAATGATTATATGGAAATAGTCCGTTTAATTCTTTCCTGGGATGTCAATCGTCTCCACGTATATTCTTTTCTACTCTAGGAACAATGCCCAAAATTTGGGGAAGGGGCCAGTCAATTAGATCGTCCCCATTACGCAACTGATATTTAATTTATCGACTCCAATATGATGAAAGGCAAAGTCAACCTCGGTGGAATTTGAACTCAGTACATGAAGACAGACGAAATACCTATTTCTTTACTGCTCACAAGGGGCTACACACAGAGGGGACAAACAAGGACAGACAAACGGATTAAGTCGATTATATCGACCCCAGTGCGTAACTGGTACTTAATTTATCGACCCCGAAAGGATGAAAGGCAAAGTCGACCTCGGCGGAATTTGAACTCAGAACGCAGTGACAGACGAAATACCGGGAAGCATTTCGCCAGGCGTGCTAACGTCTCTGCCAGGTCATCGCATTAAGGATTGAAAGGCGTTTACAGCACCTAGGTTTTCCAAGCGGTCACCCATCGAAGTCCTAACTACGATCGTCGCTGCTTAACTTCGGTGATCGGGCGAGAACCGGTGCTTCCAACGTGATATGGCACTAAACGTCTCCACGTATATTCCGTCCTTCTGAATATTTCTTCAATATATTTGAAGCATGCAGGATTGATTCACTGGTACTCTTAATAACATTATAACACAGACTGTTTAAGAGACGTATAGGCGGTGTATATAATAATTTCTCTAGAAATTAATAAAAGAAAGTTTAAATTAAAACAGTCCAAGGTAGCTTGTCTTTCTAATGATGTTCTATGTTTTTGAAATGCGGACAGAAGGAAGTTCATGCCGCATCATGTATGTTTTCGAATATCGTGCGACCTCTAGATCGGTGTAGCAGTATAGATTTTATTGAAATGTATAAGGCATTGTTTATGATTTTCAGATGCGCGTAGTAATGTTGTACAAAGTGTTAACTTCTATACTGTAACGCCTTTAAATAGAGCGTATTTCTTTCGACTCATCCCCTCTCTCTCTCTCTACCTATCTATCTGCTTCTTCCTATTTATCTATCTATCTTCATTTGTTCATCACGGTCTCTCTTCGTCTGTCTCCCTCTGTCGGGCTTTTCTGTCTGTCTGTCTGTTTGTTTCTGTTCTTTTACCTTCTCTCTCTCTTTCACTCTCTTTTTACTGTCTTCCATTTTTGCTTTTCTTCGTGATTGTATCTATTCTCTCTCAAATTATGCTTATCTATGCATATGTTTTATGCACCTACATGTGATGTCTTTTGAAGTTCGAACACACAAATTAACGTCATTCTAAATTAAAATCATGTTATGCAATACACATGCCCGCTAAGCTGTTTGTATTTATTAGACATCAAACGTTTTACTTCCAATACAATACACCGTCTGTAATTTTCTTATATATAATATATCATTTGTGACAGTTAAGTGATAGTTTTCCCCAACGGTTGAATTGAATAGACACAACGAAATTGTCCAGTCCCGTTTTGCTAATACAAGAGCAATAATTACTCTTGTTGCTCACCATTGACTACTGAACAATTCATATTGAACGACATGTTTTATCATGAGTTTATCTTTAGCGTCTTAACTATGTATTCGATTACACTGATAGACGGTTTTGGTTATTGTAATGTTCGACTTTAATATGGGATTCACTGATACGTTGCGTGCATTTAGAGTGCAAAATAATATATATGTACATATATATATATATATATATATATATATATATATATATATATATATATATATATATATATATATATATATATATATATACACTCACACACAGGTGGGGAGAGATATACAGAGAGAGAGAGAGAGAAAGAGAGGGCGAGTGAGATAGATGGATAGATAGACAGATGCATACATACATGTATGTATGTGTGTTGAGATTGAGAAGTTTTTTTTTATTGAAAACACTTTTTTTTATATCAACCATCGCATACGCGTAAGTGCAATTATTTATTGTCTGCTGGCTTAAAAATTGATATTTGTTTAGATGTGTGAATTTAGCCTAAAATCTGGATTCACAAGAATCATGGTAGCAAGTTGCTTGAGAAAGGATGCACAGATATAAATCACGGTTCACAGAGGAACAGCGACAATATATAATAAAAAGTGGGAAAAAAATGCAACGACGGAGACGTGAGAAAATGAATGTAGACAAACGTCAAGAATACTTAAAGAAATCTAAACCATAGGTGCTATGAAAATGTATATCATCCTTTCTTTCTTCAAAAAGTCATGTTAAGTATTTCCATTCCGTGGAATTTAAACGCGTCCTACAAGTAATATATATGTTAATATATATTTTGAAATAAATCCTAAGAAGAATTTTGTATCGAATATATTTGCGTTTGCGTTGTGGCGTGTGTTTGCTAATATAATTTGATATATTGTTCTTTTGGGCAGTAAAAATTTGGTACGGTTAATTTTTTTAATACCTAATACCACTTAGTTAATTGATACGAAATTGTTTGCAAGTGAGTAATTTGTATGTTTAATACTCGTTCCGGTATACATGTGAAAATTACAGTTATTTAGGATAGTATATGTACATTTACTTTATAATTTCATATTCTTTGTAGAGAATGTAACAATTTATAAGTAGAAAAATATTGGCGAGCGCATTGAAAGTATTAGTAATTGGCATGAAATCTAAATTATAGATATTTTTAACCACTGTTAATTTAGATTATCACGACTTTAAACAGTTGAAATTTCAACTTTAATTTATCCTTCCTCCAGTATGGAAACATGAATCTATACGACGTTTTATTCATTCAAATTATCAATATACACTACCTCCGAAATAAGGATAAATGCCTGAAACTTTGATTACAGATTAAATGAAAGACACATTTACACAACACGGCATAGATTTTTTCCTCTATAACGGTAGTTAGATGCACTTTTTACCGAGTTGCATAGATTAGCATTAATGTGGGTACAAATGCACAATTAAAGTAGTCAATTTTTGCCCTGGATTTAAATATAATGTTAAAAATTTCGTGGATTATATGCGACAAAATTTATTTTTCAATAATACTATGCTTAATGTCTTTCCTTTCTTGAGTTGCAGGGGCTTTACCGTGATATACTGCGTGTCTCGTGAAGCTGGAGTGTGCCGGAGCACATTTCTCTCTCTCACTCATTCTCTCACTCTCTCTCTTACTTTTTCTCTCGATCTCACTCCTCCCTCTTTCTTCCTCTGTCTCCATGAAATTACATGGTCAAATATTTTCAAAGATAAAGGAAAAGTGAGAATTACTGGTTTTGCGACTTCTTTTACGAACATTGATTGATGACATTTGACAAAGATCTGGCTGGTGTTTGAACACATGTCACAGAAAAATAGAAGATTGGCGCAATGCACCCTATCCTACTTTCTAACTTCCTTGCCAATTCACTACCAAAGTGATACAGATATAATGGGGAGCTAACTAATCTTGATGTGTTCATAAGTTGTCATGGACTCGTACCACAGCGTCAATGGACCTATAGCTTCGAAATATATATATGTATTGTAATAATTGGCGAGGAAGACTATGGTATTCAGCGGACTATTTGCTGTGGCCTGTCTTTAATATCGAGACAAAACATGTATATGATAACACATCTCCACAGTTAAAATCAAAGGTCAGAGGAGCTACTGTCTGGTATTTCACAAGAGCATTTATTATTAATCGTTAGCACGCCAGGTAAAATGTTTAGCAGGATTTCATTTATCTTTCCGTTCTGAGTTCAAATTTCGCCGGAATCGAATTCCCTATTCATCCTTTCGGGGCCGAAAAATTAAGTAAAAGTCAAAAACAGAAATCGACTTGTCGACTGCACCAAGATTTGGAAGGCATTATTATTATTATTTTTATTATTATTGTTGTTGTTGTTGTCGTTGTTGTTGTTTTTGTTCAGTAGTTTTATTTTTATAACGTGCTTTCACTTCACTACCGAGCGCAGCTCTGTGTGCCTTGGGTATGTGTTGTGGTTTGCTGTGATGCTTTTATGGTTACTGTATTGAAAGTGTTTTGCGTAGGATGTGTGCAGTGCCCAGTAGTACAATTTTCTGTATGTTATATATATA
>NC_068995.1:38404517-38405738 GCF_001194135.2 Octopus bimaculoides | reverse complement strand
TTTTTCCTGTTGTCATTCCATAGTGTTGGCATAGCTTCCAGTGTATATAGGTCCCAGTTCTGTCGTGTCTGTGAATATATTCCTTCTTAGCCAGGACTGGGCAGCCAGAGATAATATGATTTACTGTTTCTTGTCCATCGCCACATATTCTGCAGTTACTTGTTATGTTTCTTTTCATTATATATTTTTTGGTAATTTCTGGTGGGGAGGCTTTGGTCTTGTGCAGCAATTAAAAAACTTTCAGTCTTTGCTTTGAGTCCTGAGCTTCTCAACCATTGCTGGGGTTTTTCTCTGTCTATTTCTTTTACGTTTAGTTTAGCCCAGTATTTACCATGTAGGGGCTTTTCTTGCCATCGTTTTAACATGGTCCATTGCTGTTCTAGTTTTAGTTTGGATTTCATTTGTTTTATGGATTTTATTTCTTCTTCTTCTTCTTCTTCTTCTTCTTCTTCTTCTTCTTCTTCTTCTTCTTCTTCTTCTTCTTCTTCTTCTTCTTCTTCTTCTTCTTCTTCTTCTTTTTCTTCTTCTTCTTCTTCTTCTTCTTCTTCTTCTTCTTCGTATTTGTTAGGTAGTATGTTTGTATTTGTCAGCTTCCTTAAATACTGAAAACAGTTTTTATTTTTTGTTTTGCTCGTGTTTTGTGACTATTTGTATTAGTTTTCCTTGCATCTGAAGTAGATATGTTTGCAGTCCTATGATGGTTATTTTATAATAGTTTTCCAGCTGTATAAGACCCCTAACACCTTCTGTGCGTTGTATATATAGCCTTTCTATGTCAGAGTTTCGGTGGTGCATCCTAGATACTGTCATTATTTTTCTTGTTTTCCTGTCTACTTTAGATAGTTCGTTTAGTGTCCAGTTAAGGATAATTTAGCTGTAACTTATAACTGGGACGGCTAAAGTGCTGATACCTATTATCTTGTTTTTAGCAGTGAACTCTGTTTTTAGTATTGATCTAACTCGTCTATATTACTCTTTCTTTATTTTTTCTTTCATTTGTGTGTGTTGTATCCTATCTAGTTAATCGACTCCTAAATATTTGTATGGCTGGCTTTCGTCTAGTTCTCTTATTTCATTGGCTTTATCTAGTGTGATGTTGCTACGCTTAACTAGTTTTCCTCATTTTATTATAACAATTATTATTATTATTATTATTATTATTATTATTATTATTATTATTATTATTATTATTATTATTATTATTATTATTATTATTATTAT
>NC_068995.1:38404139-38404507 GCF_001194135.2 Octopus bimaculoides | reverse complement strand
TGACAGCGATAATTCTCTTCTCAGAGTCGTTCGAGTTAACACGATTTTTTGCACTTCCTGTAGGGATGGTAAGCCTGGTATCATTTTCAAATAGGTTTCAGTACCATTTTTTATCATTCCTAGAGATCCTACAATCACTTTTTGAGATACATTGTCCTCTGTTGGGATTGATGCGTCAGTTACAAGTCATTTTGTTTCATGGTGTTCCCTGACAACTACATACTATCTATTAGTCTACATCAGGCTGTGTATTAGCGTATCGCAGAGTATTTGTGCTTTATCTTTTCCTGACACCGTTCGTGGTATATGCCCAAATAATTTTTTTTCGTTGTCATTCCATAATGATGGAATGTGTGTATATATATATA
>NC_068995.1:38399675-38403183 GCF_001194135.2 Octopus bimaculoides | reverse complement strand
ATATATATATATATATATATATATATATACTGTTGTGGCAAGGCCCTGACCACAACCATGTAACTGAAAGAGGACTGACGCCTTTCAATAAATTAAAAGAAGCTGTGTGTACTGTGAGTAGTTGACAAGGAGTTGACAAGGGTATATTTGACAGCGTTGATCGTCCCTATTGTTTACTCTGCTAGTTTAATATCGTAAATACGTTTAGAGTGGTACGGAGTACGTTCTGTGTGAACATATTAATTCTTCGAAAGGGAATTCTAGATAGACATATCTAAATATTTAATTGGTAATAATATACTTAAACCCGACTGTACAACTCTCGTCATAACACACACAATATATATGTGTGTGTATGTGTGTGTGTGCGTGTGTGTTTGTGTGTGTGCGCATGTATGTATGTATGTATGTAAGTATGTATGTATGTTTCTCTCGTTTTTTAATTATTATAAGTCTTCCACTGAGGTGAGAGCCAGTTTCCAACAAAGATACAAGGCTCTTTGGGAATGTAGTTAATACAGACAAATTCACATTTGGAACTTCAGAAAAGTCTTCCATATTTTTACGGTTCAAATCACATATAATGTACGAAGTTAACGGTGTGATTCTCTTTCTGAAAATCCCAGTATATCCAGATTCTCCATTAAAATCTAGTGTTCCAATTATTATTGGTATGAATATGAATTCATAGTCTGGAGGTTTCGAAGCAGTTGACCATAGATATTCTCTTTTTCTTTGATTTTCAAAGAGATGTTTATATCTGCAGTGAAGCTAACCTCTATGATGATACATACCTTTGCCCAAAACGCCAATATCCGGCCTTTTATGAGTACATATAACAGAAGTTTCGATGGGAATATTTCACCAGTATTCCTTGAGTTGCTGTTTATGAATGTATCGTTCCGCATAGGGAGGTAGTACCGTGAAGAGATTTTAGGAGAGCTACTAATCATATGCACCATGTCTTCCACAAAACCATGCCATAGCTTACACATGCGATCGTACCCCGGGACTACAAGAGTGTCACTGTCTCTCTTGTTCATCATATACTTTGTAGCAATCTCCTGTGCCTGGATTGAAAGCGCATAGCCTTCAAATTGTGATGTGATGTAGTGGTCTTGTGTCCAATAGAGGCTGCGCTTCGTGTCAATTCTACTGTCTTCAATAATCTTCCCAGAAGCATAGACATGCATGGTCCTTTTTATGTGTATGCTGAGTGCTTTATATCCAGGTCTGTCTGAGGTAAGAGAACCCAACTGTTTTGGGACTCTAAAGGAGATCATCAGGAAGAGAGTGTTTCTTGAGGAATTCACTGCCAGTTCGTACAATGTTGATCACTTCACATTCAGCTCTGCATTTATGTATTTGTTTTTGCTGCTGTTATTTAGCCGTCTGCACAGCTTTCATACTTCTACCAACTACATTTCTTCTTAGGTAGACCCTGTCAAAAACACTGTTTCTGTGGAAGTTTCCAGTTCTTGTCAGGATTTTGCAGGTTATGATATCTATGGAGTGAATTTCCTCTACAGATCAATCAAATATCCTAAATGTTGGGATCAGCACTGGTACTGCAAATGCATTGTGGGATATTGTTCCGAATGCCACATTTTCCTATGTTTGGTGTAATATTCTCTGTTCACTCTATCTTTATTCGCAGTTACTTCATATAATACATTTTGGTGTATCCCAAGGTAATTATGACAGTCTTTGTGTGGAAGTGGGGAGATAGAGAGATCTTTGATGCACAGTTTTTTGGTTTGGGGGACTGGCTTACTTCGTTCTATAACCAAATATGAGCATTTCTTTTGACTAAATTCCATGCCTTTATCAGCTGAAAATGTTATTAATTCCAGTTGTATGTTTGGTATTGTTAACACGTTTAGCATAAATCTTCAGGTCGTCTACAAAGGAATTGATATTTCTGGCAGTTGAAGATGCTAGCATGTAACCATTTGTTTTCTGCAGTAGCAACGATAATGGATTCAGTGCCAAAATGAAAAGAATTTCAGAAAGACTATCACCCTGGGATATTCCCTTTGTAATGCATACACTATTAAAAACAATTATGATGTTCTCTGTTGTAAGGGTAAGAACATGTATGTATGTATGTATGTATGTATGTATGTATGTATGTATGTATGTATGGAATGCTTATATAAACGCGTATGAGTGGTTAAATATTTCGCCATTTCATGCATGTATGCTTTTATATGCGTGTATCTATGTCTTTAATATTATTGTTCTTCTTCCTTTTCATATAATAATTGTGCTATGTTAATTCATTTTATTTTATGTTTATTATTTATCACCACCTATTTACTCGTTTGTCTTCAGAGCTATCATATGGAGCCACGCAACCTATGATATCACGCCACTGATACTCTTGCCTGAAATGTCTAGCTTTCTCTGACTGCGATGTGAGTTCTCTTTCTTTCTTTCTTTATCCATCCGCTAGAGGCGTGGTCAAATATAATGCTACAGATATTTAACAGCAAAATAGCATGCCACATCATACTCTCTCACCCGCCGCAGATATGACAAAGTCAATATGTATCCAATTGTCTTTGTGTGAAAACCCTATTAGTAAAATTTTATTTTCATTCACCTTTTTTACATGATGTAGTTGATTTGTTTATCAGTAAATACAAAACACCACTGAAAAAGCTGTACACGTGAGTTTCACGCCAACAACAACATGGTAACTCTTTCGCACCTTCCCTATTCGCCAGATTTAGCATCTGAAGATTTCCATCTCTTCTGCAACGTGAAAATGCTGCTCACAGATCGCCATTTTTTACACCGTTGTCGAGATCCTGTCTGAATCGCAGAAGATCCTCGACTTGATAACGGAAAGCAATTCCCAGGCCAGGTTCCAAGCGTAGCAGGAACGCTGAGACTGGTGTAATAGGTTAAGAAATTTTGAGACATTCCGAAATTTTGCAACCGTATCATTTCAGCCCATTTATGCAATTTGCTTATCAGCCCATTTATGCAATCATTTATACAAGACCATACTGGGAAACTTCCCTGCTTGGATAAAGAGCCTAGAGCAGACCGTGGACTGCATACTGGAGTATACTTTAGTGCCCTTTTAAGTACATGTTGAGAGTGCTTGTGCAAATCTTGTGGACGACTGTAAAACCGGGTGAGATGAATAAGGTTTATTTCAAAATTACAATAGCTAATACTGAACTAGTTTCATGTTTAATACACAAATTCAACAGACCAATTTAAAAAAAGATTAATTTAATTTAAATTTCTTGCATATTACAATGTTAAGCAGGTTATTACCATATTTGTGAAAAAGTATGTATAACTTTAAGATATGCATACCTTATAATTACCACAGTAACTCGTAATTCAATGTACTCAAACACTTTTCAAAATAGTTAGAGAGAAAGACAAAGCATGCTTTTTTGTTCACAATTCAACATACTTCTAACTTGCATGCTTTCTCGAGTACGGCCACAAAAATAACCAATAATATATATATATATATATATATATA
>NC_068995.1:38390689-38399665 GCF_001194135.2 Octopus bimaculoides | reverse complement strand
TACATATGTCTGTGTGTTTATATATATATATATATATATCTTTATATATTTGTATATATATATATATATGTTTGTGAGTGTGCGTGTGCGCTGTGTGTGGAATAACAGAGACATGTAGATATACATACATAGATATCTCTACACACACATATGCATATATGCTTACATATAAAATCGTAGGTGGAAAAAGAAATTGACAATACAAAAAGTAGAATAAGATGTTTTATTCAATCTTCAGAAATTCCACAAATTTTTACTCAGAGTAGCACGTAATCATTCGTCGGTCAGGTATTCAGTATAATAAATTAGCTGATAAGTATTTCCAAGGATTTATGTTTAATACAACGTAGAAATAGAAGTTTCCCTGTATAGCTAAGTTTAATAAGAAATAACATATTTACTGAAGTTTTAACTTCATTATGGAAATAGATATATTGCGCATTATGTATATACACACTTATACGTGCGCACTCATGTCTAGTGACAGAAGCAAGTGAAAGATAAAAAATGATAAATATATACATACAGACACATTTTAAAATATGAGTTACTATCCAGTATTTTCCACTTAACCGCATGAAATAAATAATCGTATTGAAGGAAATTAAATGTAATCCATGGAAAAAAATTATTATGATACGGTTGCATTATTTCGGAATATCTCTAATAATTCTTAACATATTACACCAGTCTCAGCGTTCCTGCCACTTTTGGAATTTGGCCTGGAAATTGCTTTCCGTAAGCAAGTCAAGGACCTTCTGCGAGTCGCACTGGGTCTCGACAACGGTGTTAAAATCGCTGTTTTTGAGCTGCATTTTCATGTTGCAGAAGAGATGGAAATCTGCAGGTGCTAAGTCTGGCGAATAGGTTGGGTGCGGAAGTGATACCATGTTGTTCTTAGCGTGAAACTCAAGAGTTATGTGATCTCAGTGACAGGGTGCATTGTCATCGCAAAGATTCCAATTGTTCGCACTCCACATATCGCGTCGCTTTCTCCACATGCCCTCCCTCAAATGCTTCAAAACGTCGCAGGTAGAACTCCCAACTGATGGTCTGGTTCTGGGGATTAAGACTTGATTCACATTAAAATATTCTGAAATATTTGTGCAAAACCTGTATGTGGAAATGAAATCGAGTATTTCGACAAAATAGTAGGACAGCAATGTAGCAGTATCATTCGTACGCCGAGCATATCGCTAATTCGCTTCTTCCCAGCTATAGGCACTAAGCGAATGCCAGCTGTGACTTTCATAATCTTCGAGATCGATAAAACACTACCAGTTAAACGCTAGGGTCTCTGTAATCCACGTTCCTCCTTTCAAAAACTGCTGACCTTTTGCTATAAGTTTAAACCATTACTTATTCAAGATTATGAATTGTATACACTTCGATTTATATTGAAGTGCATATGAAATAATATTTAACTGAATGTGATATCAGATATAGATAAATATATTTGAACTGATTGTATAGGGAATACATAATTAGTGCAAAAAGACCCATCATTATCTTAGTGCTACAATGACTATAAATAATGGTGGATTTTTCTGGTTAGTTTCTGATTAAATAAATATATATCATATCGTAATAACCATTGCAAATGTCAGACAACAATATTTTTGCAAGGAGCATGTTTATTGCTAACCACCAGTTATTACCTATTAATCGCGTGCAATCTACATTAGCACAATTGATGTTTATTAAACATAGGTTGCATATATATATATATATATATATCCATATATATGTTACACAGTTTCCAAGACGTATATTTGACCGAGATTATAACACTCCACTTGCATGGAATTCTAATTTGCATCAGGGTCCTTTCTTTAGAGTCGAGGGTACTGGTGGACTGGAGAATTATGAAAAGAAGTGATTGATTCAAGAACGTAAAGCCTAAAGGTAGGACATTTTAATGTATCGAGACATTAGTATTCATCACACACAAAAAAAAAGCGTAAATGTTTTGTTTTGAGTTGCATGATGGGATATGTTTGATGTAGTTTTTTGGGGCGTGTCGGTGTGTAGAATTTCCAAGAGTGATAGACTACCGACGTAGGTGAGCAGAGATTTGAACTGTTATCGTTTGTTGGTATGTGTGAGGATGTGACTTGGTAAGCGGGGATTTAGGATTTAGGAATGTGTCCGACTTTGTCTGCTTCAAAAGAAATACAGACAGTCGTTTTGAAATGTATGCCTGCGTATGACACGCTATTGTATAAAATGAGTGTATGAAAAATTGAACATAAAGGGATAACTGTTGTGCGTTCAGTGAAGAGAGACAAAAATATAAGACCAGATTAAATCCTTGGAAAAGTGTGTCAAACTTGTTAAGTTGCTCTTCTTTAAATCATGTACCCAGTATAAGTTTGAAAATACAATAAATATCTTAGAATCATTTCCTTGTTTTATCACACTCCTTAATTAATTATCATATAGGATATAAAGTGAGTGACATGATGTCGACTACCAGCTTTACACAGAGTTCATATATTTTGTACATAAAATCTAATACCCATCGCTATTTTCTTTTATGATGTTGTACCGCCCAAAACGAGTACATATTTCATAATGATTTCGAAATAAACAACTTTGAACATAATCAAAGGGCACATCTGCTTTTGCTAAATTCATCATAATTCTTTTATTTCTTTTGTATTCTTTAGATTTAAATGTTATAATTTAATGTAGTATATTATGTCAAACTTGAGGTGAAGAAAGATCTGTTGTCTAACAATATTATTTTAAAAGCCTACTGGAGATTCTGCAGAGAGCCGGTGTATTCAAATTTTACTTGTCAGCGTCAACTCTTCAAATGGCTCTTAGATAAAATATAGAATTATTGCGCATTCAGTTGATATCTGTTAGTTACCTTCGCTTCGCTTACGCGTGCAGGTTGTTGTAGTTGCTCGATATAGTCTGTTTGTTTGTGTGTTTGCAAAATTACTGGAAAGCGGCTGAACGGAATTTCACCACATTTGACAGAAATACCATTAGGTTAGTGGATCGAACTCATAAAATTTTGATTTAACTTCATAACCGTCACTCATAGGCATAAACTATAAAGATGGTAAACAACTCCTAATGTCATTTTATTGAATTATGGATTCGGTTCAGGAGGTATATTTTTAATCGAATCTTATTTTAACTTTGTGTGTACGCAAATTCTGCATTGCCACTCCGACACTTTTTTTTCTTTTTTCCTCATTATTTATGAGAATGGTATCAAACTACTCATTTCTGAGCCTTAGTAAGACCAAAGTAAAAATTGTATAAATTACTACGAGGAATATAATAATTATTGACAAAACTATATTGTCTAGCTTCTGATAGTTTGGAAAATGTCTTGTAGAAATGTTTATATCTTTTTCTTTAATATTCTCTTCATCTGAGTTGTCTATGACACCGACGCTACTTCTGGATCCTTCTGATTCTCGTGTAATTTCTGGAGTTAAATTGATATCTGACCCAGTCTGTTGGGCATAAATTTTACACACAATTACCGATTCGATAGAGGAACATCCACTGACAAATGTCAGAAATAAAAGATATATTAGATATAAAGAGGGATTCTGCGAATTATTACCCAATATTTTTTCAGTTTCAGAAAAGAAAGCGATGTTTGTAAGATGAGGCTGGCAATACATGAACGGAAAGGACCAATAATGTTAACATTATTGGGGGTATAATTTTTGTTATTGTTGCACTGCTAACCATTCTCTTGCCGTAAACTATAAGACCAACTGCTATAACATCATCCTTTTCCATCTCAGTCTCTTCAAAAGGGAAATTCCATTAATTTGATTTAGTTTCTAATTTTATATCGATATCAAGTCCTCTATTGGACTTGTTCCTCCACATACATCTGATGTTCAAGGCAAACAGATACATCACATTCGTGCTCATCAAAAGGATAATTTTTAACGTTAATCCAGCAGTATGTTTTAAATATTTTGTCTATATATAAGTGAACGACCCCATCGGATTTGATAGTGACTTCCTTGTCCGCATCGAAACTGAAATCACCTGATACGCTATTACATATTTGAATATTAGGATACCAAAACTTAGATATGGTAACATCTATATGGCTTCAACTAGATATTGAATCATTCCATTTCAGATTATTGTCCTTCCATCTTATGCCGAGCATCAGATGACTTGCGGGAATACCTTGCTTAATATCTAATTTAATAATATACTTTATGATAAGTGTCACATATAGGCTTAAGGCGGTCTCATTCGCATCAACATGTGACTTTGTTTTATCATGGTAACTGAATAATACAGATTCCAATTCTTTTTCATGTATCGAAGCACTTCCAAATGATATAAAAATTAAAGCTCATATATTTAAGCATGTCGTATCATGAATGTTTTCATATATCGTGACCTCCAGATCGGTGTAGCAATATAGATTATACTCACATTTATGAACCAATGTTGATGATTTCAAGATGTGCGTAGCAGTGACGTACGAAGTGTTAACTTCTATACGGAAACGCCTTTAAATAGCGTATAATATTTCTTTCGAGTCTCCCCTTATCCCTCTACCTACCTTTCTCTTTCTTCCTATCTATCTATCTATTTATCTATCTATCTATCTATCTATCTATCTATCTATCTATCTATCTATCTATCTATTTCTTTTCCTGTGTCTCTCTATGTCTTTCAACACCCGTCTCTCTCTATCTCTCTCTCTCTCTCTCTCTCTCTCTCTTTCTCTCTCTCTCTCTCTCTCTATCTATCTATCTCTATCTCTCTCTCACTCTTTCTGTTACTGTCTTTCATTTTCGCCGTTCTTCGTGTTTCTATCTTCGCCTCTCCCAAATTATGTCTATTTATGCTTATGTTTCATGCACCCACATGTCAAGAGTTTTAATGATCGAATACACAAATTAACGTTATTGTAAACTAAAATCGTGTTATGCAATATATATTTCAGCTCATCTATTAGTATTCATTATTCATCAAACTCATATTATTTTGTTAGCAATACTTTCTGTTACCTGTATAATACATATTTTATTATTTTCTTTTATGTAGTATGTCATTTCAGACACTTAAGTGTTAGTTTTCCCAAAAGGTTAAACGTGATCGAACACGTCGAAACTACCAAGGGTTGTTTGGATAAGCACAAAAACAATAATAAATGTTGTTGCTAAACATTGACTATTGACTATTGATCAATTCATATTGAACGATAGTTGTCATCACGAGTCTATCTTTCACGTCTTAACTTACGCTTATATAATCACTCACAATGATAGAAATTTGGCCTATTGTAATTGAACAATGTTCGAAATTTCTACTTCAGTATCAAGCTGACTGAGACATCGAGTTCATTTGATAAACAATATATATATATATATATACATATATACGTGTGTGTGTATCTGTGTGTGTATATATATATACGCTACGATGAGTAAATTGTTACCATCTTATATTTTTAATGGCGTGCTTGCGCATTGTTTTTTTTCTTATTTTGTCAACTACACTGTATAGTAGGTTCAGTTGGGCACCGTCTGTTAGAATAATAGCACCATGACGCAATTCGTTCTGCTAGAAATTTGGAAACGACATGCTGTACTGCTTGAGATTCGCGCCGAATGTTCCAAACGAATATTTCATAGTGTTTAGGCCTCAGTCTGATGGCAGTGCAACCTAAATACATGTACCGTGAGTGATATGTATATATAGTCTTACAGCTGTTTCAGGGAAAATCCAATGTATCCCTTCATCCCTCTACTTCTTTCAATCTTGTCAGAATAACTGACCATATGACTGCTTACTACTATTTCTCACTTGAATTACTTCCTCCCCCCTACCTTCCTGTCTTAAGGCTTGACCTCTTAAGCCTACACACATCTCTCACTTGATTTGGGCTATCTTTTGGGTAAACAACGCACAGAGTACTCCGGATACGATATGATATATATCCACCTTTGCTACTACAATTATCTCCGGAAAATACCCACAAGAATTCTTTGCATGGATGTTTACTGCTGGAATGGAGCTACACTCCAAGTACTGTTTCTTCTTTGTTCTTTTTTCTGTGCATCACTCTCGCCTCTTACTACAAATCTCCTTTTATAGATGTAATAATCCTTTCTTCTACTATTACCGTTTCCGATGAAGGGATACATTGGATTTTCCCTGAAACAGGTGTAAGACTTTTTCTATAAAATATAATTCTAACTTTGCCATTGGTCTCTTTATCTTTTTCTTTCTTCATACATACACACGTTAATACACGACCTATGTTATATTCCCCACTCATGTTGATACAACGACACGGGCAAAACTAGTTGGTATACAGCACTTACTCAGTATCACCTGTATCTTTAGGGTTTGGTTGACTCCAATACCCTTCATAACCTTTATATATATATATATATATACAAAATCATGCCAAGTTATGGAAAAATGCATATCATAATCTATATTATTTTATGTACATCATATATACCCATTGAGAGATCGGTAGTGATTACATATTACAAAAATATGACAGAATTCCCCAATGATGGAAAAATATATATCATAAAATTAATAAACTATAAACCTTGTGTAGAATATTTTTGGGGCGATAAATATGAGGGAAAGAAAAGAAATAAAATCCAATATGTACTTTGGAAGCAAATGTAGAAATTGGAGTAAAAGACAAACGGAAAAATTATCGAAACAATAACAGGTTATATTAAAGAAAAACATCAAAATTTACATACCTGTTGTCAAATATTGGGTTGGTTATAACTGTCTAGAAATTAAGAATTTCGAAATGTGTCAGCAAAATATCAGAATCTGCTTTTCGTCGTTGCAGTACAGACTTTTTTTAAAAATACGGTAAAATATTTTCACATATAAGACAAAACGCACTAAAAAAAAAAAAAAAAAATCATGTCATAAAATCTGAGCACGTTTCATATTATAGATCCTAACATTCTCTAAAGTAGACTATTGTATCTCAGAACACAAATGTAAGTTTTCTTTGTAGGGTATTTGCAATCTGAAATTTACCACAATAATTTTATCCATTTAAAGAGTAGCATTTGTGGTCTTTACACATAAATTTAGGCTTGCATGATGCATTTGATTACTTATATAGAAGTAAAAGCCCACATTTTTGTAATGTTAATAAATAATACGATTATATTCAGTTATGTTTTAGAAATAATTTTCTAAATAATTTTTATATTTGAATCTATGCAACATTGCAAGTTTTTGTGTCCATCTACACAATTTGTTCACGACGCTTTGACAATATGAATAAAATACATACTAGATTTGAAAGTCTATGCAGGGACGTTAATATGCATTACAATCGCACGATGGTGCTCCAACACCGTCGCAATCACATGCCTGAAACAAGGAATAATGAAAGGAATAATACAAAGTGTTCAAAAATCCTCTCTCTAGAATGAATTTATTTCTCCAAGCAGTATTTCAAAATATGTGTAGAAGAGTCAACTTATGTATGGAAAATGAAAGACGACACTTTCAACAATTCTTATGAAGACTTTTATCGTTTTGTAAAGTCTAATATATTCTTCTGCAGTCTTATACAATCCTATAAATATATATTTTGCAATAAAGTACTTACTGCGGAGAGGCTTTTTGAACACTTTATCAAAGAATGCAATAATGCTTACTACTTTGCCTGGTGTGGAGGTTACAACGACTCCAGTGTCTCGCTGGTACTCAATTATCAACCCCGAAGAGATGAAAGGCGAAATCGACATCGGCAGAATTTTCAACACGAAAGCTGGCGATGGTCAAAATACCGCTAAGTATTTACTCAAGCGGGCTAACGCTTCATCCACCTCACGGTCATAAAAGAATACGACATACCATTCGAAGAAAAGCATAAGGACCGAAATTTGGGGGGAGGGTGTAGTCGATTACAACGACCCCAGTACTCAACTGGTACTCAAGCATCTTGTCTGGCAGTCGAACGAATCTTTCTAGCTCGCTGCCTTGAAAGAATACAATAATATTAACAGAATCACCGCATGACCACATATTATTGATGCAAACATTTGTCTCCTGATTTTTCAAATGTACACAGATATATAAAGAAATTTAAAATATTTTGGTGGTATCGGTGCTTTTCATTCGCTTATCGTATATCATTATTTGCTGGTATTATCACATGGTAGGAAATGGTTTTCTTTTTCAAACTTTTCAATGAATTTGACACGAGAAATATTACGTAACTACGTTACAGATGTTTGAAAACATAATGCTATCTTTTAAAATCTTGATTTATTATAAACATATGTAATGATAGAGTAGATGCATTTGATTAAAGCTTGATTCACTTTGAAATATTATGAAATATTTGTGTGACACCTGTATGTGGAAATGAAATCTATTAATTCTACAAAATAATAGGACAGCAATGTGGCACTATCGTTCGTACGCTGAACAAAACGCTCATTGGCAGTTTACCAGCTAGACGCTCCAAACTAATGTCAACTGTGACTTTCATATTTTCGAGTTCGATGAAACAGTACCAGTTAAACACTAGAGTTTCTATCACCCACATTTACCTCCTTTCAAAAACTGCAGGCCTTTTGACATAAGTTTAAACCATTCTTTATTCAAGATTATTAATTGTATACATATCGATTTATATTGAAGTGCATATGAAATATGTTTAAGTGAATGTGATATCAGATATAGATAAATATATTTGAACTGATTGTATAGAGAATACATAATTAGTGCAAAAAGACCCATCATTATTTGCAATGACTATAAATAATGGTGGATTTCTCTTGATAGTTTCTAATTAAATAAATATATATAATGTCGTAATAACCTTTGCAAATGTTAGACAACAATATTTTGCAAGGGGCATATCTATTGCATACTACCAGTTAATAACTATCAATCGCATGCAATCTACATTAGGACAATTGATGTTTATATTTATATATATATGTATATATATATATATATATATAT
>NC_068995.1:38386300-38389520 GCF_001194135.2 Octopus bimaculoides | reverse complement strand
TATATATATATATATATATATATATATATATATATATATATTGCACAGTTTCCAAAATGTATAAATGACCGAGATCATAACGCTCCACTTGAATGGAATTCTAATGTGCTTCAGTGTCCCTTCTTTAGTGTCGAGTGTACTGGAGGATTAGGAAAAGAAATGATTGCTTCAAGAACACAACACCCAAATGTAGTGCATTTTAATGTATCGAAACGTTAGTATTCATCACAAAAGAAACATGTCTGAAAAGTAAAAATTCTATATTTTTGTGTATTTTTTATGGGCGTGTATGTGTGTCGCGCAGTGCAAGCGAGAAAGCCTACCGAGGTAGGTGAGTAGAAACTTGAACTGTTATCATTTGTGGGTATGTGTGCGGGTGTGACGTGGTAAGTGGGGGTTTAGGATTTAGGAGACAACCCGACTGTGTCTCTTTCAAGAGATAGTCGTTTTGAAGTGTCTATAGCACATTATGTCAAACTTGAGGTGAAGAAAGACATGTTGCCTAACAACATTATTTTAAAAGCGTACTGGAGATTGTGCTGAAAGCCGGTGTATTCAAAATTCACTTGTCTGCGTCAACTCTTCAAATGGCTCTTAGATGAAATATAGAATTTATGCGCATTCAGTTAGGTATTTGTTAGTCACCTTCGCTTCGCTTTCGCGCGTAGGTTGTTGTAGTTGCTCGACATAGTCTGTTTGTTTTTGTGTTTGCAAAATTATATGAAAGCGGCTGAACGGAATTTCACCACATTCGACAGAAATACCATTAGGTGAGTGTCTCGAAATCATTAAATGTTGATTTATCTTCAAAACTGGCGGACATACACGTAAACGATAAGGAAGGCAAATAACTTTTGATGCCATTTTGTTGAATTATGAATTCGGCTGAAGAGGTGTATTTTTAATCAAATTTTGTTTTAACTTAGTGTGTACGCAGATTCTGCATTGCCTTCTGATGCTTGTTTTTTTTTTTCTTTTCATTATTTATTAGAATGGTTTCAGTCTACTTTTTTCTAAGCCTTAGTAAGAACTCGACAAAGCAAAAATTATATAAAGTACTACTAGGAATATAACAACTATTGACAAAAATATTTTGTCTAGCTTCTGATAGTTTATAAAATGTCTTTTAGAAAGGTTTATATCTCTTACTTTAATATTCTGTTCATCTGAGTTTTCAATGACACCAACACTATTTCTGGATCCTTTTGATTCTCGTGCAATTTCTGGAGTTAAATTGATGTCTGATCCAGTCTGTTGGGCATAAAGTTTACACACAATTACTGATTCGATAGAGGAACATCCACTGACAAATGTCAGAATTAAAAGATAGATTAGATATAAAGAGGGATCCTGAGAATTATTACCCAATATCTTTTCAGTTTCAGAAAGGAAAACGATGTTTGTAAGAAAAACAGTTATTGCAGCACAAACTTTCTCTCCAGATGAGGCTGGCAATACATGAACGGAAAGGACCAATAATGTTAACATTATTGGGGGTATAATTTTTGTTATTGTTGCACTGCTAACTTTTCTCTTGCCGTAAACTATAAGACCAGCTGCTATAACATCATCCTTTTCCATCTCAGTCTCTTCAAAAGAGAAATTCCATTGATTTGATTTAGTTTTTAATTTTACATCGATAACAAAGTCCTCTATTGTTTCCTCCATATACATCTGATGTTCAAGGCAAACAGTTATATCACATTCGTGCTGATCAAAAGGATAATTTTCAACGTTAATCCTGCAGTATGTTTTAAATATTTTGTCTATATGTAAGTGAACGAACCCATCGTATTTGACAGTGACTTCCTTGTCCACATCGAAACTGAAATCACCTGATACACTATTACATATTTGAATATTAGGATACCAAATCTTAGATAAGGTAACATCTATATGGTTTCGACTAGACATTGAATCATTCCATTTCAGATTATTGTCCTGCCATCTTATGCCGAGCATCAGATGACTTGTTAGAATACCTTGCTTAATGTCTAATTCAATAATATTCTTTATGCTAAGTGTCACATATAGGCTTAACGTGGTCTCATTTGCATCAACAGGTGTCATTGTTTTATCATAGTATCTGAGTAATTCATATTGAAGGTCGTTTTCTTCTGTAGAAGCGCTTCCGATTGATATAACAATTAAGGCAATTATCAATTTCATGGTGAATAATTGAATAGAAATATTCCGTTTTAATCTTTCCTTCGATGTTAAACGTTTCAACGTATATTGCGTCCTTCTGAATATTTCCTTAATATATTTGAAACTAGAGGATTTTTTCACAGGTGCCCTTAAATAAAAGTATTGTCATACAGATTGTTTATCAGATTAAAATGTTGTGTATATAATTTCGCTATAACTCAAATAGTTTGAATTAGCTTGCCTTTCGTCTGACGGTCTATGTTTATGAAATGGAAACAGAAAATTGTTCATATATTTAAGCATGCCATATCATGAATGTTTTTAGATATCGTGACCTCCGGATCGGTGTAGCAGTAAAGATTTTGTTCAAATGTATGAAGCAATGTTGATGATTTCCGTACGTGCCTAGCAGTGTTGTACGAAGTATTAACTTCTGTACGTAATCGCCTTTAAATAGAGTATACTATTTCTTTCGAGACTCCTCCTCTCTACCTACCTTTCTTTTTCTTCCTATTGATCTTTCTATCTACATGTTTTTCTTCTGTTGCTCTCTGTCCCTCTCTGTTTGTCTCTCTTTGTCTGTCTGTCTTTGTCTCTTTCTCTCTCTCTCTCTCTCTCTCTCTCTCTCTCTCTCTCTCTCTCTCTCTCTCTCTCTCTCTCTCTCTCTCTCTCTCTCTCTCTCTCTCTCTCTCTAATAATCTTTTATCATTTTCTTATATATAGTATGTCGTTTGAGACAGTTAAGTGTTAGTTTTTCCCAAAAGATTAAACGTGATCGGACACGCCGAAATTATCTAGTATTGTTTGGCTAAACACACACAAAAAAAAAACAATAATTAAACTTGTAGCTAACCACTGGCTGTTAATCAATTCATATTGAACGTTAGTTGTAATCACGAGTCTTATCCTTAACATCTTAACTTGCCCTTTTTTAATCGCTCACACTGTTGATAGAAAATGTCGCCTATTGTAATATTACAATGTTCGACGTTTCAACTACAGTATCTAATTGACTGGTACATTGAGCGCATTTGATAGAAAATATATATATATATATATATATATATATATA
>NC_068995.1:38380679-38386262 GCF_001194135.2 Octopus bimaculoides | reverse complement strand
TATATATACATAAATGTTACGATGAGTAAATTGTCACGATCTTATATTTTAATGTCGTGCTTGCGCATTGTTTTTACTATTTTGTCAACTACTTAGTGTGGTAGGGTCTGTTAAATTAATAGCAACATGACGCAATTTCGTATATTTGCGTATATTTTCAACTATACTTATGCGTGCCCTTCCAAAATATGTTCCATTACTGCTGTAAGAATGTCAGATTCCATTTTCCTGATTTCTCTAGTGATATTCTCCTTTACTTGCAGACATTATTTTCTGTCATAAAACTACTCTTTTAGGTATCCCCACAATAAGTCGTCTGCGCTAGACAAGTGTGGGGAATCTTTACATTGCAGTAGCGCGAGATGATTCTTTCTCTAAAACATTAGCTCAGTAACTGTATTATGTTTCTTGTGGTATGAGTCGTTGCTCCATCTTGCTAGAACTAAACATCGGGCCTACTTTGAATGGCCGAGCGCCAAAAGCTCTCGGTTGTGGACATGTACTACTCACCAGTCACAGTGACAGCATTCCCATCGCTGTCCTGAGTAGAAATAAGTCCCAATTATCTCATTCGCGTAATTGCATACCATAATGTCCACTTTGTGGTGCATTCTCTTTATTGTACTGCTTTCGGATTCTCAGTGACCCAAAACCGGCAATCTTGTCTGTTTATGAGCCCATTTAAAGGAAAGTAAGTTTCATCGGACATGACCAGTTTCTGTATAAAAATTGGGTCATTTCGTGCCAATTCCTGGATTGTGACAGCTTATCGGTACTTGCTTTTATTGTCATGAGGCTTCAACTGTTGAAGAAATTCTATATTGTATCGGAAAAATATTACGTTTGTGGAGAAGTCTTTGCAGCGAAGTTCTTGAATCCCATGCTGTCTAGGCAACCTTCTGTCTAGATTGCCCGGATTTTATACAACACTCTTTCGCAATCGTTCTCTTGCCTCATTTGTTCTGATAGTACGAGGCCTCCATATCGTAGAAGATTACTTACTGCCGCTCGTTTTTGAAAGCGACTAACTCAGTTCCTATCTGTGTTTTCTCTTGGAGAATCTGTCACTTGAAAGTGCCGACAAAACGTTTTCAGTGTCTTAATAATTGACCGCTGATTTAGATAGAACAATTGTACCAATTGGGTGCGTCTTGTGGTGCCATATATTTCCATAATATCCAGAGACTAATACATAAAATCATTTGAAAGAGCGGAAAAGGGTGGGATAGACTGTTATAGGAACTAGCGCGTATAATTATTGTCCCGGTCAAGTCGTATTTGACCTTTTCTTCTCTCAAAAAATAAAAAAATGTGCAAACATTTTGCCTCGACTTAGCCAACGAATATTGCTGAAATAAGTTAGGTCAGCATACTCAAGCCCTCTCTGGTTAAGGAACTCCCAAACTGGCATTGATTGAGTCATCTCGATAGGATGAAATGCACTGATTTCATGATGTTCTTGAATCGGAGTGTCTTCGCACACGACGCACCATGATGTATAATGCAATGCAGCTTCAATAGTATTTATTGTTCACCAAGCCGTCCTTGAATTAAAGATACTACACCTTCTTTCTCACGAATCATTTTTGATGCTCCATCAGTGCTCAAAACAGCCAGATTCGTTAAGTCTAAGTTAAATTGAATCACCCAATTTGTGAAGCTATCGTATAATTCTGATCCGATATTTGTATTTTTCAAAGAAATGACCTGCGCAAATTCTTGCACAATGTTAAATGTCAAAGTAACACCCCTCATAAAAACTCTAGAATCTATAGTATGACAGCTTCCTTATAGCAAAAGAAAAAACGCCGTTTTCAGATGTTCAGGATCATACATACGTTAGGTGTTGCGGACATTTTAATATAGTGCTGCAATTAACACTTGTTAACGCTTGCTGAATGCCAAAAATTGTTGATAGAGAAAATGCCGGAATTTATCTGATTGTCTCTGGTGTCCTCGCACTCAAGTTTATCATTTACACATTAACAAAACACCAAGGAAAACAATGATACAGGACAATGAATCATGTCTCATTTGCAATAGATATGGTGGAAAATAGATCAGTAGTAAGATTCTAAATTTCCATGAATTTATTTAAGAATAGATTTATAGTTTCTTTTATTTATTGTTAGGAGAGGTATCCACAATTGCCCTACGTTGTTGTGAGTTTCGTATAGCATTAATATATATCTTATAATCTGACCTACAGACATTTTTTATTCCATTTTGAAGGAGAAGATTTGGACAGTACTTTGAACATCCCTGTTACTGATTGTTACAGCTGACATGTTTCCAGAATGCAATAGGGACATGAAGACAATTAAGAAGACCGATACGCAATAAGATTTTTTTTATTAAACTTGGCAATCACTTTACAGAAACACATGGAAGGCTCCAGGCCGCTTACGCATTAATTGCATGAACCGAGAAACTGTTTTTCGCTGGCACAAGAAGCCCTGAAAAGCAAGTCCATCAGAAATCTTATGATGATCCGCTTTTTTGTCCGTAAATGCATCATCTACATCCACTTGATTCCCTCTAACCAAGCAATCAACAAGGAATTACTTTTGGGATTTGAGGAAGTTCAGGGAGATATTTCATCGAAACAGTCAAAGAAACTGCACCAGAACAATGCGCCAGTATAAAATTCCATTTGGTAACCAACTAGTTAACTGAGATGAGCACGAAAATAGTCCCTTCCTATCGCTCTACACCATTTGGTTCCTATGATATCTGGTTGTTCGCCAAACTCACGGTGAAGATGACAGAGACTGTTTCAAGGATCCTGGATAGCTGCAATTTGGAGGACTTTCACGACGTAGCTGGAACGCTGCACCCATTGCAATAGAGTCAGTGAAGTCTACTTTGAAGAGTATTCGAGTTTTATAACACTTTGAAATAAATAAAAGACTGTCCTGATAAAGAAATATCTAGATTTCTGGAATGAACCTTGTACCTTCTGTTTTGAACATTATCAGTAAGGTATCCATATTCTCACAAGGATATCAGGAATATAGGAAATATAACCGATTCAAGTGTTAAAGATGCAATATAAAGTAAAAACCATAATGTGATTAATAACAATACATTCTACTAAAACTGGGGCGGGGTTAGCCTTAGCAAATAGTCCACGTGGAATAAATCATGTATAAATCTAAGATGATTCGTTTTCTCTTTTCGTTTGCATGGATTTTAACGCACAAATAACTTTGGTATACAATGTATGTAAATCAATGTGTGAATTAATGAAAACATTTTTATTTTTCAGTTGTTATTTGGATGATGGGAAAATTCAAAACAACTGTTGCCTGCATGTGTGTGTACATATGCACTATATATTCTTCTTACCTCTTATATAAACCTCTGATATTCTTTATTTGCTATTCTTTATTTTTACAAAAACGAAAAAGCATGAAATATCAGAAGATAAATTGTTGAAGTGTGTATATTTGAAGATGCAACTACAGTGTTTTTAAAATCATTGAGGCTTTCCAAAATCTTGGCAAAAGTAAATCCTCCATGTAAAGCAAAACTCACAGAGGGATGGCAGGATAGCGAAACTTATTGTATCTAAAACCCCGCGCTACGGCTCCAAAAGTGACAGCCGATATAAAGCACCACATCAGAAATCTAGTTACAAACAAAACCATTCGTCATGTTCTCCCTAGAGCTAGTTACTTTGAGAGGGCTACAATTACTAAACATCTTTTCTCACTTAGCAAAACTGATAGGCAATAAAACGGGTGACTAGACTATTACAAGTCGCCGATGACGCGCGTAATAACTACATCTCTGAAAAATCATTACTAGCGCATTTTCCTTTACGGGGTTTGTTTATGGCTGGAAACATAAAGGCATTCAATCCTGAATGCCTTGCCCCTGCCGTGAAACAGGGAGGTAAATCTATGATAAGTTGATCATTTATATATAGCGCCATCTCCTAGGATACTAAGGGACTAATGTTTTTAAAACTGGTAGCAAATGGAGAAATGAGGTAGGCGAAGTGTGTTGGCCCCAGCGATCACTAGTTCTCAATATAGTAAGAAATTATATAGTGCATTTTGAATCGGCAACTGAAAATCAACTTAGCTTCTCTATTGACGGAACAGATATTTTAATTGAAGAATGTAACTAAATACCTATAACCATAGATGCGAACCAATTCGAGTGAATTCATCGCTATATTATTGCTGTGATTGAGGCCAATATTGTGTCCAACTTCTTTCTGACTTTTATCCATATGCGTAACTGTCTGTTTCTCAGTAGTTTGTATGCGCGAGCGTGGGTATGCATGTGTGGATGAATTTTTTGAAGGAAAATCTATAGCGAGCCTGGCAATTAGACATGAGAAATTAAGAGCATATATGAAGCAGTTAATGAATTAAGAAAGGTGTAATGTACCAGCAGAAAAATCGTGTGAAAGCAAGGCCAATTTATGCAGTCCCTTGATAACAAAGGTCAGTTTCAACATGCATCCTCCAGGTGGTACATATTGGGCGTGATTATTTTGCATTTGTAGTAGCTGTGTTGTCTTGGTATGAGTTACTGGCTATCAATTATAATTCTTTTCGATTTTTAATCATGCTTTCATGTGGAAAATTATCGTTTATCGCCCTTGGATTATTTGTTGAATTGACTTGTACAATTAGTTAGTTATTGTATTCTTGATATTTTTATGAAATTTTGTACGTATTCTATTTTCCCTTTTCACTAATCATTACTTTTATTTGTATTTTTGTAACCATAATATCTTATTCTAGTATTTTATTAGATTTAGGTTCTCTCTCTCTCTCTCTCTCTCTCTCTCTCTCTCTCTCTCTCTCTCTCTGTCTCCCTCTCTGTCTCTCTCTCTCTCTCTCTCTAATTTGTTCTATAGATTTATTAATTTTCACCTACTTTTCTGTTCGTTCGAATGTTTTTGGAAAATTTTCTCTTTCTAATTGATTTCCAGTACGCTTGATTTTTTTTAATTTAATGCTCATCTTTTACACCTAGTGCATCTTCCTGTAAATTTAATTTTACAAATGTTGTTTATTCCATTCATTAAACATTACTTGTGTATTGGCATATTCAACGTTTGTAATGTTTGTAACGTGATTCTTTTTCCAATTTTTTTCTAATTTTTCTCTGTAAAAATGAGTTTGTGAAGATTGACATTTTCTTTTTTCGATATTGCCTCAGTTTCCCTTGCATTAATATATACAGGAGATTTTGATTATGTCAGTGACCTTCCGATCTTATATTAGTTGTTTGCATATTTAAATGTTTCTGATAAAAAAAAAAGACACTTCATACAGTGAAAATATTTTTAAAAAGTGGTTTTCTTCAGAGCTGTTAATTTAAAAAAAAAAAAAAAACATGTGTCTTTTCTCCAACATTAGAGAGCAGTTGCCATAATTAATTCTAAAACAGCTACATCTGAAGAGCACAAGGTTACATAATCGGATTGTTACCTAACATTCCGATGAAGCCTTTGTGCGAAACCGATTGATAAGATCGGCAGTAATAGATATATAATACTGTACGCTTTCTGTAGTATACCATATCTACTGGCAGATATGCGAACGCATTGTATTGACTTAT
>NC_068995.1:38375533-38380072 GCF_001194135.2 Octopus bimaculoides | reverse complement strand
TTTAACAAAAAACTATATAAATTAAATTAATAAAGGACTGAACCAGTGCGTGTGTTTATTACCGGCATAATGCCTCTCCCAAGGTTTAATTGTATTTCTTTCAACACACGTATCCACATCAAGAATCTTGCACACGAAATACACATACGAAATATATATATATATATATACCAAAACAATTGCAGCGTGGAAGGTGTTTATAAGCCATATTTAACAACACACAAAAGCCGTTAGATTGACTTCAACAGTTAAATTTAATTTGCCAAAAATATGTTCGTCGCTTTTAACCGCAATATGATCACTGAAAAAAATTCCTTCTCCATTTTTTTCAGTGATCATGTCGCGGTCTCAAAGTGACGAAAATATTTTGGCAAATTAAATTTAAATGTTGAAGAGAATCTAACGGTTCACCTTTATGGGAGACCTTAATCAGACAATTAACAATGCAACTTACGTCTAACAGGGATCAAAAACGATTGAACGGAACAGAATAAACAGCGGCGACTACTAATTCTTTTATTAAGCACTTAGGCTCTTACACAGAGCGGACAGCACAAGGACAGACCGAACACTAAAGTGGGAAAAAAAACCCATAACACGAATGAATAATGAGAAAAACATTATAGAAAAACGAAAAATAAAGATTGAAATGGCTTCATGAGCCCCAATCTCAAGCAGTGGCATTTGAACGTTTTTACTAATAGTTTATAAATAATTTTCTTCTCTGTATTTTCTCCATTAGCATCATTTTTGTTCTCTTCTTTTTTTAAAAGCAATTTCACTTTTTTTAATATCTTATGAATAGTTCTGGTTATCTTAATTCCAGTAGTGGCAGCAACAACCAACCAAGTCTCGTTTATTACCGTTGACACTTTTCTCATTCTCACTCTGGCAATCCGCAGTGTGTTGGCATCAGTACCCATTCTTCTGCTTTTATGGCCACAGTGGTGTGTTTTATAGCTTCGTCTTCATTCGCGTTCGCACCCCCACTGTGCCACACTTTCTTCAATCGTGATAAAAGTGGTGAATTAAGCGTTCATTTAAGCATTCTACATTATCTTCGATATTTGCAATTTCAATTTTTCTCGATGACATCTACAATGTTTTAAATATTACAGTTCTGTTTGTCACACTGTTCGTTAGGTCTTCTGGTGGTGTTAATTTTAAAATATTTCCTTTCCCTTTCAACGATTTTTCACTGTTTAGCTTCTTCGGTTCTACGTTTACTTCGCGATCCTCCAACGCAACTGACTCCACTTCTCTTCCACCTGCTACCGCATAACTGTGGCCTTCTGATTGTCCAAATTCCATCCTTCCTCTCTTTTCAGGTTCTCCCTTAAATGGAAAGAAACCAAACACAAATCAACAACTCGTATGCAAAAAACAGTAACAACAATTTCAACAATGGAAGGTAGACCCACGAGGGGAGACCTTCAATAAACAATTAACAATATAACTTACCTCTAACAGAGATCAAAAATGAGGAAACGGAACAGAAAAACAGCGGCGACTACACCTTTCTTTATTTGAGCACTCAGGCTAATACGCAGTGGGGGACGGCACAAGAACAGACAGAACAACAAAACGGGGACAAAAAATATAGAACGAACGATTGAAGATTGAATTATATTAATGGAAGTGAAATTGCTGCATGATCCACATTCACAAGCAGTATCATTTTAAATATTTTAGTTAAACGTTTCTATATCCTTTTTCTTTACTCTGTTTTTTTCCCTTTTGCATCAGATTTAAAGTCATTAAAATTCCAAACATTTATTTACCTTTTTACCATTTTATGTAAGGTATTAGGTCCTCATAATGTATTACTGGCGGGAAGTCATCGAACAACACGCGCACTCCTTCTAGGTTTACTTTATCTCCAAACAATTCTCTCAATCTTGCACATCTCTCCTTGTCAATGGCAAGAGTCTTGGAGCTCTCTGGAAAATATTACATTGTAAGCTTCACTTTTATAACCGACTGCATTTTGGTTATTCTTTTTTCAACTCCGTATTTTTCGAATATGTCACCATATATCATTTCTTTTTTGCTCTTTTGTTCTTCCTTGTTCCTGCATTTCCTCTTGATTTTCCAATTTGGCTTCCTTTCTTGATATTCTTGGAATCCCCTGCTGCGTCGCTTCCTCTATATTTTGTTTTCCTTTTCTTTAGTGGACTTTTTGGCAGTAAGTCCACCCTTTCCTTCCTTTTCTTTTTTCCTATTGACTACGTGTATTCCTCCTCTACCTTCTCCGGACACTTCCCACTCATATATCTTGCTCTCATGTAACCCCTTACTCCACACTGGTAACAGGCTGGAGGTCTTCTCTCTCCCACCACTCTTAAATCTCACTTCCTCCGGAAGTTTCCCCTCCTCCGCTATCTTGTGTAAGTCTTGTAAACTGATTTGGATTGCCACCTCGAGGCCGTGTCGCCACAAGTTTACCTCTTTCGTTATTGTTACTTTTAAAACTATCGCTTCCTCCTGCATATTATACAGAATGGATGCCACGAGCCGCACCTCCTCAATATCCGGGGTACTCTGCCAATTCTTACCCTGGCCACTCATCTGCCACAGTAAGTCGGCAGAATTACCCACTCTGGTGTCCTTAGCGCCACAGTGGAGTGGTTTATCGTTTCTTGTTCGCTCTCGAATCTTACCTCCACTGTGCCGTAATTTTTCCCACTGGTATAGAATGTTGTGAGGTTGTTTACCTCTTTCAAACACTCCTCTATGGCTTCCACAGTAGCTATTTGAATTTCTTTTGATGCTGTGGACAGCGTTCTATATACCACTATCCGCTTCATTACACTAGCTGTCAAATCTTGCGGTGAGACCAACCTCAAACTGATTCCATATTTTCGATAAGTCTATTGAACTCCTTTAGCTTATTTTCTCCATCTTCACCTCTCGAACCTGTAACACGTCTGCAGTTAAACTTCTTCCAGTGGCTGAAGCATAGCTGTCCACTGGAACTGGTTCGCTTTCCATCCTTACTTTTCTTACTGCTTCACCCATAAATGGGGAATAAAACATACATAATTTCACAAGTAAAAAATGTAACTAAAAACGCAACGATTTCACAATGAGGTTCAACAGTTAGGTTCAACCTTACGGGAGACCATCAACATATTATTAACAATGCGACTCACGTCTAACAGAGATTCAAAATGATTAAACGGAAAAGGAAAAAAAAAACAGCGGCGATTGAGGGTCTCAATACAATCTATAGCAATCTTGTTAAAAGGATAAACGCTCAACCACAACCGCGAAGGGAACTTCATGGGAAAAGTTCTTCTCTCTATCTCGTGGGATTGCAAAGGAGTGATTCACTTTGAATTGTTACCAGCTAATGCAAGAATCAATGCTCAAGTCTACTCTCAGCAATTAGAGCGTTTGAACAAAGCTTTGAAGAAAAAAAGACCCGCTTTAGTAAATTGAAAAGGAGTGACGTTTCATTAAGGACAATGCGCGACCCCACACTGCAAAGATCAGATCACAGAAGATCGAAGAGCTTGGTTGGGAAAAAATTCATCATCCACTTAATTCTCCAGACCTTGCTCCTTCAGACTACCATTTGTTTCGTAGTTTACAGAATCATTTGGGGGACATAACTTTCGCAAGCCAGGAGCAGGTCGAAACTGACATTTCAGAGTTCTTCGCTTTGAAACCAAAAGAGTTTTACATTGATGGGATTAAAAAGCTTGTAAATAGATGGAAGGAAGCCATAGATAATCAGGGAAAGTATATTAGTGATTAAATTTCAATTAAATATAACATTTGATCACTTGTTTTCTTTATTCAAAATTCGGACAGAACTTATGGGATGACCTGATAGTAAGATGATGAGATGATAGATTTCATGATTGCGTAATATCGCTCGGCGTACAAATGCATCTGTAAGCCTGCTGCTTAACATGAGACATGATACTGCCAAGTGTAGTTCCAAACATATCAAATGTGTTATAAGAACACCAACAATGATTCATAGATTCACCAGTATATTATATTTCCATTTCATAAACTTTACAACCTGAATGTAATTGAGAGAAAACGGAAAGAAAAGGACATTATTAAGAAATTCAAACCCAATCTTAACAAACAATGATTAAATGAATCTTACTTGGAGTTTTAAAATCTTATCCCTATAACTAAAGCACAAAAAATCTCTCAAATGTCATCATTCCTAAAAATAAACATTGAAAAATGGTTTGGCATCATCTCTAAAAATAGCCAAACACTTTCTGCTGCTATCCAAAGGAATGTGCATATAGGACAAAAAGACGGCCAGTCAACTACAGTTGAAACATTTCTGTCACATGGGACTTTGATGACTGTTAGAAAGCAGGAAAGTATACTAGTCTTTTTATATTTGATAGTCAATATTTCATTTATTCAATAAGACATTCAATACTTCCTTTCATTTTACTATATATATTATATATTCCATATTTTATATTCCACATTAATTTTATAAGAATATAAATAAAACATAAAAAACAGAGTTGGAACTCTTTTGAATTATATATATATATATAT
>NC_068995.1:38369413-38374240 GCF_001194135.2 Octopus bimaculoides | reverse complement strand
ATATATATATATATATATATACATACATACATATATATATGCATGTGTGTGTATAATCTTAGGTGGTTTGAATATGTCATTAAGTAAAATAATTATCAACATAAATCAATATTTCTCAATATCTAACGTATAAACATTCTTATAGGTTATTAGCGATGTTGTTTACTTGGTGTATTTCAATATCTGAAAGTTTCTTATGTTTTGCGTTTTGAAGCGGTTGTGTGAAATGATAAACATTGACAAGTAATTGTAGAAGTGTTGATCCGCTGATTGCTTAAGATAATCATATGTTTGATGTCTGAAATACCTGTTGCTGTGAAATGTATATGTCCGAAATACCCGTTATTGTGAAATATATTTTGCTTTGTTGAAATCGCTAAGGGAATTTCATTGTCAAGCTACAATGTCAACACTTTGTGCACCAAGACGTGCAGAAATTTTATGTGTATCCGAATGAAGAAATTTTAAATGCGATAAAATGAAATTGCTGCGGTGGAAAACCTTATTCGATTGGCCGGCCATCACTGAAAATATGAATTCCTTTGTCTTCAAGAATGTACTTCATTCTGTGTTGTTTTGCTATTTGAAGACATTTGTTTGCAAAAGATCGAAAACTATACGAAAGTCATTATGCGGATTCTATTTGATTAGCTGTATAGAAGTAAAAACAGGGATAAAACAAATTTTATGATATACTACATTTATACTATAGGTGCAAGCGTAGATATGTGCAATAATGTAGGTTTCTGTGTACGCATCTATGGTAATTCCTAACATTCCGACAACAGGATCAATACGATAAATACAAGATTTAAAGATAGATACTCTTAAGATAGAGTCAATGAAACCTTAAAGATGGCGCTACAGCAAACTTGCAGTCAAATGAGTGAAACCACAAATAATAAAAAAAATAGAACACCAGCATGACTAGCATTACTATGAAAGCTAGTTTTTATTTTTTTATTTTACGTTCTTTTACAAGAAGCTTCCGACGTTGTGGAAGTGTATATCATTGAAGCAAATTCAAAATTATGCAAGAAGTACAATCAGTTTAGTGTGTGTTAAATAATTCTTACAGGTAATTATTTGGTGCCTTTACCAATCAACAGAATATGTCTTTTTCTTTTCTTTCATATATATTGAAAATTACTTGGCAGATTGTTTCTAATGGTTATAGATATTACTGACCATAGCAGCTTTTGCTCCCACAGTGGGATATACTATAAACATAGGTGATAATACTGTGAAGAGTTTTCCAGTCGTGATTCATATCTGAAAGTGAAAAGAAGTTGAAAAACGCATGAAAAGTTAATACAAAATCAATATAAAAATCTTGTGACCCAGTGTATATGAAAATTCATATCATTTTCAATTATAAATAGTAATTCTAAATGTTGGCATAAGGACAGCAACTTTAGTCGATTATATCGACCCCAGCCGATACTTATTTTATCTCTCTCAAAATAGTGTAATGCAAAGTCCACACCAGCAGGATCTAGGACATGAAAAGGGATGGAACACCACTAAGCAATTTAACCAGTATGCTAACGATTCTGCCAGCAACTGACCTACTATCAATTATAAATTATTAGTTCTATAACTGCTGTGTAAATCCCCTTCGTGTTATTAGCTGTTTAGTTACAATAAATAATGGCATTCTTAGTTCTCTTTACTTGCTTTCCGCATGAATATATCCGTTATCATAACATTTGGAAATGTTACTTATCATCAATTTACAAGGAGCATATGTGTCCACCTTGCCTGTGAGCATATTCTATAATACAGCTACTGATGTGCAATTCCATGTAAAATTGCTTACATAGAGTTATGTTGTGTTTCTTCGTTTTGCTTTTGTTGAGTTTTCAGCATAACGATTCGATTACTGGATCTAGTGTTCTCTAAACGCGTTATATATAGAAAACTCTAGCAATAATGACATGTAATGATTCTTTCTACTTCAGTAACAGTAAATTGTGATTTCAGGTAGAAATACATGGATAATAACGCTGATTTAGATTAAGACATTCGTCTTTAGAATGATTCTGTTACCTGCTGTTCATTCCAACAACCATTCAGTCTAACTTCATGGTTTTTATTGGTGATACAATTTGTGTAACATTCTTATTTAGAATCCAATTTAAAGTGTTGCTATTAGTCTAATAAATAGCAGATCAGATGTCCTGCAAAAATTTCATTCTTGTCTAAATGATCAATTTCTAAAAAACTTGAGACATGAGTGCTTACTAATTTGCAGCTTTTGTCATATTAGTGGGAAAAAAAATCTTCCGAAGTTTGAGAAAAATATTTCAAAGTATATTACTTGGGTACAAATAAATGATGATTTATTGGGTATCATAAAATCATTGTGCTCGTGACGAAACAAATTTGATAGCATTTGCAAATTTTAGAATTTTCTAGATGAGGAGACTAAACTGTTACGGAGAAATTATTCATTTAATGTGTCTACTAAAGTTACATTGCATAACTTATCTGATTATAAATTTTCTATCCCATCTTCTATATAATTATCTTCTATATAACTTAAATATCTCTTTCATAATATAAATGTTTTAAAATAGAGAATCAATGGCTTTGTAATGAAGAGAGAATACTAAACTGCAGTGCGAAACATTTAAAGTGTGCAAGGTTTAACTATTGTTACATGTAACAATTTTGATGCACTTGAAAGCGCTTTGAATGGTATAAATGTATTTGCACTGCTTGTTAAAATTGAATAAGAAATGTTTACAGCTCGAGTAGCATCAGTATGCGAAACACTTTAAAAGCTATACATGTTGAGTGCATGTAGCCAAGACTCAAAGGAATAATGTTAATCGTTGTAAATTAAACAGAAAAAGAAAGTTTCTTGTAAATGAAAGGAACTGAATTTCATTTCTATGCACACAAACATACAAGCACACGTCTATATGAGAGATGTAGTTATCAAAAACAAAAAGGCACACGCAACACAACATAATTGTTTTAGATTAATACTTAAGAAATAAAAAGAAAATTATAACTTTTTAAACGTGATTCTTTCATCAGAGCGAAAATGCATAGAAATGAGGAAGTGTTATTTCGTTAAATGGAATTAGGAAGGGAGGTAAGACGGGTGCATGTGTTAGCAGGTATCTAAATGTACGTTTGATTTGGATTAGGCATAATGGGAAGTGTGTAATGTACATTGTTTATGGATAAGTCAATGAATGTAGAAAGTTAAATGCCTGCAGGCATAGTGGTGTAGATCGCAGGGGTTCGAAGCGTAAGAATTTGTTAGTGATCGTCTTGTGTGTGTGAGTATGAGTGTGTGTGCGCGCAGAATACGTAGAAATACTTTCGTGAGAAAAGGGATGCTAGTAAAGAATAAGTTGTTGGTAAAGAATAAGATGAAATTTGGAGAAAGTATATTTACAAGAAAAGAGTGGGGTAATTTTAGTTAATTTTTCTGTGACAGAGGAAATTCCGTGAGCCACATGGAAGAGTATAAAGTATAGGAAGGAACAGTGAAAAGCGAGTAGAGAGGCGGAATATAAGGAAAGCTTTGAGAACAGGTGAATGAGAGAAGTGATAGAATATTATACAGAATAAAAGGACAAAGTGAATTATAATAAAACACACATAAAAAAGACATTAAGTTTTGTCAGCACATAAATTTGAAATAACACACTAAAACATTATATATATATATATGTGTGTGTGTGTGTGTGTGTGTGTGTGTGTAAATATATAAAAACAAAAAGATAAAGAGAGCAAAGGTAAGGTTGAAGAATTTTATGGATAGAGTCTTACAGCTGTTTCTGGGAAGGTCCAGTACTTCCCTTCATCGGAGACAGAAAAAATAGAGTAATCTATTATTATATCCATAGGCGGATATTTTAAGTATGAAGTGTTAAAGAGTGTGATGAGCTGAAAAAAGAGAGAACAGTACTTGAAGTGTAGTTTCATTCCAGTGGTAAATATCCGTGTAGAAACTTGTGCAAAGTAATCCTTGTGTGAATAATCCGCAAATTTATGTTGGAACGAGAGTTGATATAGCATAGATAGCAGAGGTATATATATTCCATATTGCGATAGATTTTTGCTTGTTTACTTGAAGAATGTCCAAGTCAAGTGAAAAGTTAGCGGTAATTAGGTCAAGTCAAGAAGACAGAATGTGGAAGGGGATAGAAGAGATATAGAGGCGGAGGATGGTAGCGATATATTTATGGTCAGTCGGTCTTAACAGGGTAGAGGGGAAGAGCACATAGAGTGAAGGAGGAATAGGGGGATGAGGTTAAAATGTCTAGTGAGTAGGAAGGAATGCGTGTGTGTAGTATAAAGGTGGTTGGGGTATGAGTGATAAACCAAGGACAGAGATAAAGGAGAGGGATGGGTGGGAAAGGTAGTTAGTAGTATCATATTTTAGGATGCTGCCAAGCCTATTTATAGACGGTGGAAAGGGATTGAAAGAGGTGACGTAGTCTGTTTGTGTAGGTAGTGTTCTTGTGAAATTGAGAATATGAGAAATAAATTTGGTGGTACATGTGTGGTGAGATGATCGAAAGGAAATAATCCTATTCAAAAAGATGGTGAAAGATGTTTGTTTTTGCCAGGTTGAATAGGTTGCCTGTGGGGGGTTGTGTTATTAATTTGCGTAATCATTTGTGCAATTTTGCTTGTGATATAACCTGAATGTGTGGAAAGAGCGGTGGTTTCAGTTGCTAAACGCTTCATTATATCGATTAAGTAGAGTGGGAGAATTGTATTTTAAAATATGGAACGCTTCCGTTAGGCAAAGCTTGCAATTGGAGCGCTGGCCCTGGTATAGAGTTCCAGAGTCTAAGATGG
>NC_068995.1:38357836-38367998 GCF_001194135.2 Octopus bimaculoides | reverse complement strand
ATGTCTAAAGCACATTCTCATAACATTTTTTTTTAATTTCAATATTTGTGTGATGCGTGCTGTAGCAAAAATACCGAACGTATGAAATATATAATACGTGTCTCATCGTATTGCAAACACAAATAAGAAAGAATAAATGAAACGCCGATCAACATGATCGTATTACATTTTCAGTTCAAATATCACCAATATCAGCTTATTATTTGTCTACTGACACCCATAAAATATTTCGTAAGTATAGATAAGCGATTGTTTTGGCATTCTTCGGCGTAAAACGGATTTTCTTTGGAAATTAAGAATATCATCTGTTGTCTGGAGAGAGTCATTTAATTTTTGTGCCTTATAATTTAACACACTCACCGGAAAAATTTCAACTTATTCCTTATTTTTATATTCTGAAGATTTTCGTTGCATCTTGCAACCTTCACACACACACATGCATAAAAATACACAAACACGGACATTCAAGCACATGAATATGCAGAATACCTACATACAGATGCACACACATACATACATATATATATATATGCATGCACACACATATATGCATACACACATGCATACATACATACATACATACATACATACATACATACATACATACATACGTACATACATACATGCATGCATAGACACGGACACACACTGACCTACTCACTTACACACAAACAAACAAAAAGGAACACAGTGTAAATAACGGACAGAGTCAAAACTATTGAAAAGGTTGCAAGACGCAACGAAAATTTTAGGAAAATAAAATGAGGAACAAGTGGAAATTTTAGCGGTGAGTGTGGTAAATTATAAGGCACTAAAATAAAATAACTCTCCCCAGGCACAACAAAATATGCTTCAACACACGAACTCACATTAAGAATCTTGCAAACCAAATCCAAAAACGAAATAAGAATACAATATAATGACTTATAATTTATTTTCTCAACAATTTCAACAAGCAGTAATCGCATAGTATGCGAATAAAATGACATGATTTCGACTTCAAGTTTTGTAGAAAATGTATATGAAATGCGTTTAAAACACAATTTAAAACAAAATGGACATCACTGTTTGATGTCTGATTTCTAAATATGTAAGATATTTTGCCTTCTCAAAACAAGCATGTATTCATTAATGTTGTCGAAATAAACAAATTCATAACAGCCCAACGCATATAACCGTGTTCGTTAAATTCATTGTTCTTCTAATTCTTTTTAATTCATTCTTTTTACTTCATTGTTATATTCTCTTTCTATATGTTTTATTGAGATGCAGTTCGAAATGTTGCCAGTGAACAGGTTGCGGTTCTCAAAGCGACGTATATATGTTGGTAAATTAAATTTAAATGTTGAAGTGACTCTAACGATTTTTATGTGTTTCTTAAATGGCTTATAAACACCTTCCACGCTGCAATTGTTTTCGTTCCAGCACACGATCTCAGATAAGTTTACTTGCTATGAAAATACATGTCCGTAATGTTTTATTTTGGTTTTAAGGATATGAACTGTAATGTAAGTCGTATATAGTTTTAAAATATGACAGATGAGCACTTTCTGATATTACTATATACAATTCTTATTGAGAAGTACCAAGAAAAAACGTTATCTGCAAAGCGGAATCTTCTATATATATAAATAAGACTGTGCCAGTATCTTTAGTGACTCTTAGACGAAATGTACAATTGATGCACATCTTGCGAGTTTGCTATGGTTTTTTTATTACTATAATTTTGAATCAGTCTTCCATTGTGGACACGAATATTTAACATGTGAGATAGTCTTTCCAAATCTTGCTTAACAGCTGAAATGACTGGAAACTTACCCTTATTTTGTCATTATTACCAAGAGTCTGACAAAGCAAAGATGATATAGAGTAAGAGGTATACAACAATTATTGACAAAACTATTTTGTCTACTTTTTGATGCGTTAGAAAATATTTCTGATGAGAATTCAGAGTTTTTATTTTAAAATTTTGTTTATCTGAGGTTTCTGAGACACAAACACTTTTTCTTGATCTATTTGATTGTTGTGCAATTTCTGGAGCTTAATTAATGTTCGATCCAGTCTTGTGAGCAAAAAGTGTACACACAATTACTGACTCGACAGTAGAACATTCGCCGGACAAATTTCAGAATTAAAAAATTATATTAGATATATGGAGGGATCCTGAGAATTATTACCGAATATTTTTTTTTTTTTCAGTTTCAGAAAGGAAAACGATGTTTGTAAGAAAAACAATAATTGCAAGAGAAACTTTGACTCCAGATGCAGGCGGAAATAAATGGACAGAAAATATCAATAACGTTAACATTGTTGGGTGTATAATTTTTGTTACTGTTACACTGCTAACGTTCCTCTTGCCCTGAACTGTAAGACCAACTGCTATAATATATTCCTTTTCGCCGTCACTCTCTTAAAAATTGAAATCCCATTGATTTGATTTAGGTGTTTTCCTCTACATACAAAGCAAAACGTTATATCATATTCGTACTCATCGAAAGGATATTTTTTACCGTTAATCCTGCACAAAGTTTTGAATATTTTGTCCATATATAAGTGAACGATCCTATCAGCATTGACAGTGACTACTTTGAACAGATCAAAACAACTGAAATCCCCCGATACGATATTAATATTACATATTTGTATGTTAGGATACTGAATTTCATATAAGAAAACATTCGTATGATTTATACCATAAACTGAATATTCCCATTTCCGATTAACGACCATCCATTTTATGCTGTACTTGGTTAATACCCGATTCAATAACACGCTTTACGTTAAGTGACACATTTATGAATATGATATTCTCAACGTCATCAATAGGTCTCTTTGTTTTATGATAATTTTTTAATACGTTGGGAAAAAAGCCGTTTTCGTATGGAGAAGCGCTTCCACATGACATAAACATTAGAGCAACTATCAATTTCATGATGATTTATTAAAGGGAAATATTCCGTTTTGTTATTTCGCATCATGTTAGAAGTTTGCAAATGTATTGCATTTTTCTATATATTTCTCCTATATATGTGAAGCGTATAGAAGACCTTGACAAATATTTTTTATTAAAAGTATTCTAATAATAGAAATGGTATAAGTTACATATGTACTGACAATCTATTTTCTGTCCAAATTGATAAATAAACGTCTAAATTAAAAGAGTTCCAATTACCTTGCGTTTCATAGGATTATCTGTGTTTATGTAATGCAAACAAAAGAATATCTTATAGTTCAGTATGCCTTATCAGGAATGTTATCATATATGATCAGGTATTCAAATGTCTGTAGCATTTTAGATGGTCTTCATGGCCTTCGGATCTGTGAGATAATGTGTATGGTCTGCATGTGTATGTAGAAGTGCACTACCAGGTATGAAATTATTCGTTCTGAAACAAGTGTTCTTCAGTCTCTCCCAGACTGTCGCACACGTTTTCTTTTTCTTTCATATGACTGTACTTTTCTCACTATGCATAAGCCAATATATAATATACTTGAAGCACAAGCCTTAAATGTGTCAAACATAGAATATGAATTTAAGACTTGTAAACTACAATCACTTGCCGTAATAGATATTTTCGCTTATCTGTCATGAATAAACAATACATAAAATACATATCGTGTAATTGGTAATTATATTCTTTTCTGATGGACACTCAGGAATTTTCCAGTTATATATATATATATATATATATATATATATTACAAAAGTTAACAATTATTTTGTCTGTTGCTAACTACTGAAGATTACACAATGGTTACTGAACAATTGATGTTTTTAGGAGTGTGTAAGCTTATATTTTACCTTGTCGTTTCTTGTCCTGTCTGATCACAAAGGAAAATGTATTTGAGGAAATGACACGGATCAAATGGTTCAAGTTCGTTATCGACAAATCTGCATGGAACCTGCTGCTCATACTGACCTTAAAGAGTAGAATTAGGAACCATGCAAAGATGCAGCTTGGTCTCCTACATGGTCTCACTCACGTGGAGTACCGCTCGTTGGGAAAGCATGTTTTTTGAGTAGTCCTTACGACGTTAGATACAAAACTCTTGAACACAATTTATTTCAAGATGAAAATGTCAGACAATGTTACATACATGAAAAAATTATATATGTCTTCGGAGATTCTAAGGTTGCCTCTGTTGCGCTGTATTGCCATGATATGCACTGTGAGCTCTCGGGTCTAGCATTTTCGTAGATGTTTCTTCACGGAAGTGCCTGTCTGCATGTGTTCTTATCTCTAATCTCATGGCCTTATAAAAATATATGAGCTCGTAACGACAGATCATCTAGTGGTAAGTCCTGAGATTTTTCTACAACATTCGATAGATCGATGTTCGTCTTACTTTTGCTGTGAGAGCCAGTTTTATTGACGGAACAATGAGAATTTCGGCGTATCATTTCTCTAGAACATCTGATAGGCTGAGGCGCCCGGACACTACTTTTGTCCAGGTCGACTGGTGATGGAACCAGACTATTTCAATTTCTTGACAATTTTCCAGACTGTTATTTTCTTAATTTTAAGCTTGTTTGCTATTGCTGCGATACTTTTGTCCTTGTGGAGGGTTAGGATTGTATTTCGTTGTATAGCCATTATCTAATTGACTTTAGTCCGAAACAGAAAGTACACACATTAATATTCTATAATTATATATAATCTTCATATCTTATCACATTCATTGTCAGTTATTAAAGATCGAGACTTCGTTGTCTTAATTTCAGGACACCATGTGTTAGTCTTTCCAAACATTACCTCGCAACTCAAATTATTGGCGATTTTCTTCTTTGTCATTATTACTTAATATCTGACAAAGCAATTATGATATAGAGCATGAGAAATACGACAATTATTGACACAGATATTTTGTCTAGTTTCTGAGATGTTATAACATGTTTTTTATACGCAGTTTTCGCCTTTATCTTCATATTTTGTTCATCTGAGATTTCTGAAACACCAACCCTGTTTCTTGATCTATTTGTTTCGTTTGCAATTTCTGGAGTTGAGTTATTTTTCGATCCAGTCTGGTGAGCATGCACTTTACATATAATTACTGACACGACAGTAGAACAACCGCTGACAAATGTCAAAATTAAGAGATATATTAGATATGCAGATGGTTCCTCAGAATTATTACCCAATGTTTTTTCAGTTTCAGAAAGGAAAACTATGTTTGTAAGAAAAACAGTGATTGCAAGTGAAACTTTCTCTCCTGAGTCAGCCGGGAGCAGATGGACAGCAAAGATCAAAAATGTTAACATAATTGGGGGTATAATTTTTGTTATTGTTGCACTGTTAATTTTTCTCTTGCTGTGAACTGTAAGGCCCACTGCTGTAATATTCGTCTTTCCCGTGTCAATCTCTTCAAATTTGAAATTCCATTGTTTTGATTTGGATTTGGATTCTATATCGTACTCAAACGCACCTATTCTTTCCTCCATATGCATCAGATGCGCAAAGCAAACCAATATATCACATTCGTGCTCATCAAAAGGATATTTCTGAACGTTAATCCTGCAGTAAGTTTTGAATATTTCGTCTATATACAAGTGAATGTACCCGGTAGAATTTATAGTGACTGCCATGTTCGGATCCATATGAAATTTACCCGTTATGCTATTACATATTTGAATATTAGGGTACCATATCTTAACTAATTCAACATTTATGAGACTTTTCCCGTATTTTGAGTTATCCCACTTGAGATTAGTGTCGCGCCAGTTTATGCCGAGTATTAAATTACTTGCCAGTACACCTTGCTTGATGTCTAATCCAATAATGTTCTCTACGAATAGTGACACATTTACATATACTAAGCCATCTTCCTCATTAGCCGGTTTCTTTGTTTTATCGTAATTGCTGAATAACACTGTTTTTAGAGGTATATTTTCTGAAGAAGCACTTGCAATTGAAATATGAATTAAGGCAACTATCAATTTCATGATGATCAATTTAAAGGAAATATTGCGCTTGATAATTTTTTTTCTTAGTATATTTAAGTCTGTGCATGTGTTGCGTCTTTCTATATATTTCTCCTGCATAGTTAAAACATATAGGAAGTATTTTTTATTAAAAGTATCCTAATAATAGGGATGATGTAAATTACGTATGTACTGACAATGTATTTTGTGTCCAAATTAATACACAAACGTCTAAAAAGAGTTCCAATTACCTTGCGTTTCATGGGATTCTGTGTTTATGTTATGCAATCAAACGAAGATCATATAATTCAGCACTGCTTATCATGAACGTTATCATACATTATCAGGTCTTCAAATGTCTGTACCATTTTAGATGGTCTTTGGATCTATGTAAAGGGGCAGTTGGTCTGCAGATATGTGTAGGTGTGCAATAGGAAGTAGGAAAGTATTCGTTCTGACCGTCAATGCCCTTAAATACAGATTTTTTTATCTCATCCCCACTGTCGTCATTCATGTTTTTTTTATTTCTCTCTCTCTCTCTTTCTCTCTCTCTCTCTCTCTCTCTCTCTCTCTCTCTCTCTCTCTCTCTCTCTCTCTCTCTCTCTCTCTCTCTCTCTCCCTTCCTCTTTATCCATGGGTCATTATATAATATGTTTGAAGCACATACTTTAAATGATCTGAAGATCGAATATGCATTTAATGTTTGAAAACTACAATTATATGTTGCAAAAGATATTTCCACTTAGTTATACATCAAAAAAATATTTTGTTAGTAATTTTATGTATTATTAAAAATACATTAAATAAATTGCTATAAGTAATTTTATTCTTTTGTTATACGTAATATGTTGTTTCAGCCGTCAAGTGTTAGTTTTCCCATAAGGTTAAACGCAAATGGACACTCCGAAATGTTCCACTTATAAATATATCTATATGGTAACTATTGAATATTACAGAATGAATACTGAACAATAGATGTGTTTAGGAGTGTATAGTTCATATCTTAACTTGTGATTACATGTTCTCTCATCTCCCAAAGCTTTACGGGGAAAAGACAATGATCAAATGGAAAGTTAAAGCATGGTGATCAACAAATCATCATTGCACTTGCTGCTCATTCCGATAATAAAACTGTCTTGATATTTGCTGATGTATGATGAGAAGGGAAATCAGAAATGCGAAAAACGAAAGAGTTAGACAAATAGACAGAGTGAGAGAGGAGGAGAGGGCAAGAGAGAGATCTATTCTGTTGCTGTTACAGATTTTAAACAAGATGAAAGCATGTCATATGAAGAGAATGAGAGAGAGAGAGAGAGAGAGAGAGAGAGAGAGAGAGAGAGAGAGAGAGAGAGAGAGAGAGAGAGAGAGAGAGAGAGAGAGAGAGAGAGAGAGAGAGAGAGAGCGGTGGACAGATACGCAGACAGACAAACAGACAGACAAATCCATCGTGAAAAATTACACCATTACACCGAACTGGAAAATGTTCTCTTAATTTAAAAATGTTAAAACTTCTAACAGCAACTCTCTCTATATCTATCTATCTTGATATTTCTCTTTCTCTCTTTCCCACGCTCTCTTTATTTCTCCAATTCTTTCCTTTTTCTCTTTTCTCATTGAAACATTCCTCTCTCTATATATATTTACCAGACTCCAGCTCACTCTATATATGTATACCCCTTATGCTGAGAGTGTGTACGTATTTGTATCAGAGTGTGTGTATGCATGTGTGACAGGAATTCCATTAGCGTGACAGGGTAATTAAAACAGCTATGTATATGATAACTTATTTTAATAAAACACTTTTCTCTTAGAAAATATGATTTCTCTTACGATGACAGACAGACACAAACACGCGCACACACGCTTGGTGTAGGGTGGGGTTTAAATATTTAAATTGGAAAATTTATTGCTGTTGTTGCTTAAACACCACCAGTGGACCGCACTCGGGTTAAAACTTCCAATTAATCATTTCATAAAATGTCTTTACTAAAAGAAAAAATGGAAAGCATCAATAAAATCCATAGTGGCATAGAATCAAGGAAGCTACCAGGTGGTTGTGGGATGTGCTGGAAATAATAGCTAAATCTGCCTTAAATCACACACCTTTGCATCTGAAAATTATCTAAAATTATAGACATCTGTATAAGTTGCAATATCGGACTATACTTATTTTAAAATTACGATGAATACACGTTTCGAAAAAAGGGCGAAATTTTAGAATTTATGGTGCTGGGGACAAGGTAAATGATTTTAAATTCACCAGTTTTCTTTTAAAAAACGATTCCTTTTCTGTTTGAAAATAAGCAAACTAGTGATGTGGTCGCAGAAATTGTCTGACCGCCATGGCTGGGTTCTCCTGCTTGTGTGGCATAGCACAGAAATCTTTTGCCAGACATAAGTTCTTCCAGCAAACACCCTCTTGACCAAGGGCAGCATTAACTCCTCCTAGCACTTGATGTAGGCCTTGGTGTGGAGTCTAAGGCCGTATAGGAAGATGAATGGAAGCATAATATCACCATCGCTGGTGATCACTCCAAGCAGCATGATGTTAATTGGATGTTTGATTTTTATCACACTCCGTACATGATTTTGGGATACGGCAAGTGAATGGTTGTTCTGTGTTCACCATCTGATCATGGCAGAATTTTTTCTCGCCTGAGAAAAACTAAAGCATGTTCGTTCGAAGGGGATGCTTGAGTTTGTTCAGAAGTTTCCTAGTGCGGTCTTTTCTCATGTCTTTGATGGCTGGAGATAAAATCTGGCCCTTTTTCACCTTGTGTCTTCATGAACTACCAGCCTGATAAGAAACTCAGACACTCCCATGTCCCTGGCGATGGGCTTAGAGGAATTGTTGTCAATCATGGCTTGGATCTCACCAAAAAATTCAGGGGTTCTTTCTTATCAGAACAAGCCGAATGAGTTTTCCGAGCTGCTGTACATTTATAATTTCCTTTAGTCTCATCCAACTCTTTCAAAATCATTTGCATTGTTCTCAGATTGACACCCAAACAATCTGAAATGTTCGTATTGGTGCTTCTGGCACGAATGTCATGCAGCACAGCATATCGTTTCCAAAATATCTAACAGAGTAAATTGCGTCATGGTGCAGTTTTTCTCACAGACGGTGCCCAACTGACCTTACTATACTGTGTAAGCGACAATAACTAAAAACAAAAGAGACGCATGCGCGAAATTAAAATTGTAAAATGACAAAAGTGTACCCACCGCAGGCTGTGTATATGCATGCATATATATGATATATCACCATTAATTAATAACGAAGTAATACAATCTCTGATATATATTTTCATCGGTCGGGTTTTCTGGGTTTCAGTTACATGGACAATTTACACTATACAGTTGGCAGAGTCCTTACGAGGTGCTTACTGTAATAGCTCCATGCTTTTCTGAATGCACACCTTGTTCTGATTACATGCATACATACTGTTGTGTCTTGGGAGAGTGATTCTCTTTAAGTGTCTTATAATTTAATACACACACCGGTAAAGTTTCCACTCATCTACTTATATATTCTTCTAAAATGTTCGATCCGCCTTGCAATCTTTTCAATAGTTGTTTACTCTGTCCGTTATCCGAGCTGTGTTATTTTATTTTCTTTTGCGTGCATGTGCTTGGGTTATTATATATGCGCATACACATATACGTACGTATTCTACATATTCATGTGTTTGTGTGTTTCTATGTGTGTGTGTATGTGTGTGTGTGTGTGTGTGTGTGTGTGTGTGTGTGTTTGCATTTGTATGTGTGTGTACCTCTCTCTGTCTCCTTGTGTGTGTATGTCTGAGTGTGTATGTTTGTGTGCATGGGTTTTTGTGACTATGTACGGTGTCTGTATGTGTATCTCCATGTGTGTGAATGTATGTGTGTCTATATTTGTCTTTGTGTGAAGTAAAGTGTGTGTATATATGATCGTGTGATTCAACTTCATTTGCGTGTGTGTGTATGTGTGCTTGTCTGTTCATGTTTACTTTCATATCCATTTTCCTATGCACACATGCACGCACACATACACGCACATACACATACACATACACATGCATAGGCGCGAAAAAAACGCACATATACCTCCACACACAAACCCCCTATCTACATACACACGAACACACATCATACGCGCACACACACACACACACATGCATACACACAAAAGACACATACACACACACACACACACATGCATACACACAAAAGACACATACACACACATGCACAAACGAACCC
>NC_068995.1:38357239-38357578 GCF_001194135.2 Octopus bimaculoides | reverse complement strand
TACACTCACACACACATACACATGCACACACACACATGCAAATGAACCCACACATAACTCCTACACACACAACACACATTCACACACACACACACAGGTATACATACATGGACACACACGCAAATGAACCCACACATAACTCACATACACACACAACAAACATTAACACACATACGTACAGATACGACGCATATACATGCACCCACACTCACACACGAAATAACCCAGGTGCGATCCACAGAGCAAACCGCACGCATATACACACACACGTACACACACATATATATACACATACACACACGCACACAAAAATACAGGCACACACTGCTAGAAAATAAC
>NC_068995.1:38356697-38357229 GCF_001194135.2 Octopus bimaculoides | reverse complement strand
CACATACACACACACACACAAAAATACAGGCACACACTGCTAGAAAATAACACCCACACAACATACACATACTCAAAAACAGCCTGCCCGCTTTCTACTGACCATTGTCCACACACACTCCCAAATTATTCCTGCTACGAATTCCTTCCACAACGTCACACAACAAACACACAGAAACACACACATACTAACAGATAAACAGCCAAACCAAACACACACACATGCATACGTACACACAAGTTCTGTTATTACACACACACACACGGATCTGCGCGCACGCACACCTACTTACCTCTCTCTTGCACTCTCCTGTCTTAGAAATAACTTTTCCTCCACCCCTTCCCCTTCCGGTCCTTCCACAATGTAACCTTGTGGTCTTCGGTGGCGATTTTTTCTTCCTCTGTTTTTCCCGTCTTTGGACTTTCCTTGTTTCCGACGAAGAGCTCCGCTCGAAACGTCATATTCTCTCGCTTTCCTTTCCCCAGTGTCTAGTAACACAATCTGTGTCACGTCCTCACGTTGTTGTTTTTTG
>NC_068995.1:38354121-38356681 GCF_001194135.2 Octopus bimaculoides | reverse complement strand
CCTATATATATATATATATATACAATTATTACAAATTAAAAGGGTAAAGGATTATCAATTTTTACAAATTAAAAGGGTACGCAGATTCTCTGCGATATCACTTGTCGCGCACATGGTAATTTCTTGAGGGAAGGACAGTTGGACTGGCTGACCGAGGTGGATTCGGTTATGCTTTCAGACCTGTGTCGGTGTCGAAAGTTACTAGTCCATGCTTACACGGTTTGCTAGCATAGTCGAATTTACTACTGGAATACAGTACTGATGAAGGAAATTGATTATTATCAATCATGATCTAGAAACGCGTTTACTGTTAAACATCGGAATTGGTTAGTTTTCATTGTTTTTTCTTCTTGTTTTTGCCTTTGTGAGTTACAACTGATGCTATCTGTGGGATTCTCAGCTTTTTTAGCTGCTATTTCTGAACTTCGGTATATGGTGAAGCAAATATCTGCTGATCCCTTAATTATATTTATAAATATATATATATATATATATAGATATATCGGTAAAGCTATGTTACAATTATTTGGTAGCCATGATAAGACTCCGAGTTTCAGATGCCGGGGCAGAAACCCACGCCGCCATCTCTTCAGTTATCTGGCCATTGAAAATTTAGGTCACCTAAACATGGTTAGATCACTCTTTAAATTTACAATGTATGGAAGATCGGAATGGGATGAAATTACATGGATTTTGTTAGTAGAAGAAAAACAACAGACAAGAGATTTACTTCGTAACAAGTAGAGTTTTAAGAAGCATAAGGGTTAGAAAGAGAGGGATGAGCATGACTAGCAAGACTTATTCAGTCACCAGCAGAATATAGTCCTGAGTGAAATTTTGCTGCTAAATTTTTGGATACCACCCAAGTGTGCCAAAACGAGACGAACTTAACTGAAGGTTAAGTGAATGTAAATGCAACTTAAGATGCTCTAATTTTAGTGGAGTTTAAAAGATGGTACTAGAAGACATTACAGAACCATAAAAAATATAATCTTGTACATACATATTACATAATAACAAATTAAGCTCAACAGGACTACAAGCATAAGGTGAGATGATAGATAATGCTAAGTATAAGCTTAAGAAACAGATAAATAATAAAAATGATAAAAAATATGTGGATATATCAGTCGAGTCGAACACATCTATTAATGATGAACAATAAATAATTGAAAGTAATAATATCTGCATAAGATGACAGCATCTTCTTGTCGCTACAAAAGAGAGTGTGAATTTATACTTGGAATCTCAGTGGATTTATTGCAATAAAGATGAAAGGAAGTCCAGTCACTTCTTTACAGTTTTTGTTATAATAATTAATATCTCAAAGGAAGGTGGCTGGCTAAGACAGTGGAATTCTTCCTCTTCGTAGGTGATAATGACCCAATATATAATAAAGAAAATTCTCTTAAAGTCTGCCAATCAAACTATATTAATTATAGTAGAGTTGTTTTATCAAATATGTACGGTGTATTTACATACCACATTATAACTCACCCGATAACAATTCCATGATCATTTATCAAATGTTCTAAAGTTTCATTTCTTATCAACTTTCGTTTAACAGCTATTGCCGCTTCTCCTATGTTTCTTATTATTCCTATGGCTATGTTGACTAGTACTTATACTGCGTGAACGTAACTTAGCGAACAATATGCTGCTTCTGGTATTATTACTGAAAACATACTATTGACGTCAATGTGGCCATCGTTTCTGTCTCAAAGAATGTGTGTGTGTACGTATATCATATATATATATATATATATATATATATATATATATATATATATATATATACATGCATGCATTCACACATACATACATGCACACTTGCATGTATACATACATACATACATACATACATACATACATACATACTTAAAACGCACACGCATACATGAAATGGACACCATCTTTAACCGCTGCAAATCGTATGCTCTATTTAACTTTACTCAAGCTCTCACCATTCAAACATTTATGTTCGGAGATAAATTTAATATTTTAATGTTATTTTGTATTTATGAAAGTTTTGCAAATTTTATTCAGTTGTTTCATTTGGTCTTATTTCATTTTATTTCATTTTGTGCCTCTTTTAAAAATTATGACTGGAAAAATACAATATGTTATAGATATCTGAAAATAGATTGTTCTTAAAATATGAGATATTATGTATAAATCTAATAATGTTGTACATATCTTTTACGTCCCCTTTCAGAACTGAAAAGTGATATAACTTTGACAAAAAAAGAAAGAAAAAGTGGAATATTGATATAAAATAGATAAAAACGTCCCCGTGACACGTTGTACAAGAAAATCAATTTATTTTGAAGACCCTATTAAAATATGTTTGTGCAAATATAAAGTAACAAATATATGAATGATTTATAGTTAAAAAAGACATTCATTATTGCAATGAAAAATCGATATGTTGTGCATTAATATCCATGATTATTCTAATTGTTCAGGATATGAATAGTGCTAAGCAGATGTGGTAACTTTATTTTACACACACACACACACACACACACACACACACACACACACACACACACACACACAC
>NC_068995.1:38350501-38353990 GCF_001194135.2 Octopus bimaculoides | reverse complement strand
ATATATATATATATATATATATACACACACAGGGGTTGGACAAAATAATGGAAACAGCTAGCATCATAGCATCATATTTTTGAAATCGCTATAAAACCGTCAAGCGCTTGCTTATTTTTAATGAACTTTCACAATCTAAACCCAAACCCAATACCCGTTAAAGGGAATAGGAAATCATCTATGAGTTACGAAACAATCATGACATCACAATAGAGGAAGCAGATAAGGATAGTACTTTTGTCATTATGGATACTGAACAATATAAAAACTCTGTATCTCACCTCTTACAAGATACTACCTACTTTGAAACGGTAGTCAACTATCAACAATCAAAAACAATTACCAAATTAAACGCACTCATTTGCCAATATCGAAATAACTTAATGGCAAACTTATGCTACTACCTAACAAATTTTAATTGCCATACCAGCATCCTCTACGGGCTTCCAAATATCCACAAGAGCAAAATAGTTACCGAAGCTTGCAAAAAGTCCACTAAAACATGCATCACTTTACCACATCCTACTGATCTTAAACTGAAACCAATTGTGGCAGGCCCAAACTGTGAAACACACAGATTAAGCAACTGTATCGATATGATATCCTCTTAAAACCAATACTCAAACTCATACTAGGTATAGTATGACCTGAACCTACTAAATCATCTCCCCAAACATACCAATAAAGACATTTTCATTGTCTCCTTTGATGTTATATAGCTTTACACTACGACCCCACATCAATATGGACTGGACGTCATTAAATTCTGGCTAGAAAAATACCCCAATGAGGTCCCGGAAAGAATAGAAAAAGAATTTTTCATCGGGGGCCTTAAGTTTATCCTACAAAACAACTTTTTAAATTTTAATAATAATACCTGCAGACATGTATCAGGGATCTCACAACACCACTGACCAAACACCATAAGATAGGGAAAATAATCTTATTCAAAAATACAGACCACAACTCAACCTTTTCTAAACCCCCCCCCCCCCCCCCGCCAGGTACACACAAACAACAAACACACAAAGAAACACATACAGATGTAGAAAATCACGAACACACAGATACAATGCAAATCTCCCCCGCAAACAAACACACATACGCACAAACACAATATCCCCACACTAGACCACAAACTCATACATATTCCAAGAAAAAATACATACATATATAGACTTGTAATACGTTCTAGCAACCATAATCAACACCCACACATACATACACAGATACATAAACACGTACATGCACGCACCTACAAACGCACCCTGACAATTACGAATCACATTCGCAGAAATATACCCACATATACACAGATACACACACTACCACGCAAATACAAAACAACCCACACAAACACACACCCATATATACATATGTACACACATACAAACACAATAGGCCGTTCCCCAGTAAAATTCACACACACACTCAAAAGAAAAAAAAACTCACACATATAACCCAATACAAAGCCAACAATCACAACAAACACTCACAAACACACAAACATACACACATACACACAAGCATTCACACACAATAACGCACAAACATGCACACACAATAACACACACCTCCCCGACAAAAACAACACACAGACATACTCACACAAACACACCCACACGTATACACACACTGCACTAACAATACAAACAAAGCAAATCACTCACAACTACAGCACACACACACACACACACACACACACACACACACACACAAACACACACACACACCAGGAAACTACATAAACCATACCCACATATATGGACTCACACACAAACGCATACTCAGTACCAACATGCACAGAACGTACACGCACACACACACACATACACTCCACCCGGATAAACTAGCACACACGGACAGACACAGATCCCCTGAAAAATACAAAACGTTCACAAACACATGCACATGCACACCCACACCCACACACATACAGTTGTTCGCACATGCGCGCAACACAAGGACAATTATAACAACACAAACATACCCAGACAGGGACACACACACTCTCACGTACACACACATAGCATCCCCACCAACACAAAACACATAAACATACACATGCACACACAGACGCACAGATACACACACGCGAACAAACACAGACGCACACATGCACACACACTGCTCTGACAAATACTAATCACATACATACACACAGACACACACACACAAACGTGTACACATATACACACATCATCCTACCAAATATAAAACACACACAGACCCATATAAACTCTGGGACCAATCAAAAATATCCCGCACACACAAACGCAAGCACATGTATATACACACACACATAGAGATGTGCACATACACACAAACGCACTCACACAATTCTGACCTCTAAGACCAGTCTCAAAAACCACTGACCCATGACAAACTATCCCAGAAACAAAAAGAATCCTTCTGATTCAACATTGCTCTTCCTTCCTCCTCCCCTGACCAACTTCCCATACTGTCCCTTAAAATAGCAAACATTTCTTAGCCTCACACAAGACAGAAAATGTCAGAAAGACAGGTCAATTGCTCTCCAAAATTTTGTAAATTCTTAAATATAGCTCCTTCTGTGAATATATATACTACCAATCAAACATGATTTTTATTGAACTCATAATACTTTTTGTTGAATACTTTCTTAAATATTTTCTTGTAAACTACTTTTAACGTTTTCTTCTTATTATCAAAGAATGTATAACTGTATTTTAATAATTTAGTCATAACCAGTACTTAACACAACACAGCTTTACATTTTACATTTGACAATCATTTTCTAAAAAAGTGAAACCGGTCAAGTCAATAAACAACTTTGGAATTGCATTTACAAACCTTCTTTCATATATATTTTCCCTCATACGGTACTCGGTACCTTACCAATTCACTTTATATATATACGTATATATATATAAAATACAAATAACAAATGAGTGTATGCATATATACGTACAGGTATGTGCATACCTACGTCTACCTGTATATATAGGTGCATATCTGGGTACAGGACATTGCAAACAAAACGTACACAAGAAAATAATAATAACCAGAGTACAGAAAACACACAAGCCACATAGAGAACATATTCCTTCATCGGCTATCCCCATTTTAACACCGGCGTTTCGAAGAGTTGGGCACGACGCATCGTTAAAATGGCTCTTCCCATGGACCGCAAATAAATTTGTATACACAAATTAAACCTGTGCCATGGAGGAATGTAGTGGCGGACAGAAAACAAGACAGGAAAACAAACGGAAAAGGCTATGCGGCCAGACGTGAAAAATTATGTGTATATGAACGCTGTGAGGCACGGACTGAAAGCGGGACGAAGTAATTTCCCGTGTTTGCTTGGCGATAGCCAGGGAAATATATATATACATATATATATATACATATATATATTTGTGTATGTATGTATATATATATATGTATGTATTTATATGCACATCTACATATATAAATATATATGTATGTATATATATGTCTCTATTT
>NC_068995.1:38343521-38350267 GCF_001194135.2 Octopus bimaculoides | reverse complement strand
GGAAAAAAGTCAACGTAGAAAATGCTAAAATACTTTTATAAAAAACATATCAGTACCGGTTTCGATCCTTGCGAAGTTTTCAACTATAAATATGGATCACAAATTCTGGAAAAGTTAAATTTTGGCAAATTTAAATGAAAAGACTTTTTAAAAACATCTTTGCATAGTATTCAAATACCAGAGGCATTTTCCTTGTTTCTGTCTGTCTCCATTTCTCTTAACTCTTGTGGGTTCGAGGTCGTTGTGAATTCTTGGCTAAGAAGAAGAAGAAGAAGAAGAAGAAGAAGAAGAAGAAGAAGAAGAAGAAGAAGAAACGGGAGCGCTATGATAGTAGCAGAGTGACCTATTGTTGATGGGAGTAGTGATTTGAATTCTTGAGAAATCCCTTTTAAATATATTGTTTATAATATTTGCGAAGGTGTTATCCTAAACATCAGTAGTAGTAATAAAGTAAGGGAGGAGGTGGTAGAAATGAAGAAGAAGACGAAGAAGACGACGGAGAAGAAGATAGTGTGTTAGTATCTAGTCGAGTGAGCAGTGGTTAGGGTTGTTTTTATATAAATATATATTTTTTATATAATTCCTTGAGTATCTCTTTAGAGTTTATCATTTTTAATATTTGCGTGTGTGTTATTCTAAGGTCGTGGTGGATATGTCATTTGTTGTAGATGCGTTCAGAAGGGGTACAACCAAAATGTAAAGCTATGTGGGTGTAGTGAGTGAGACAATATTGTATGGAATTTCCCTATAAAAAATAATAGCAAACAATGAAATAATGGTGTTAGATAAGTGGGAGAAAAGATTGAGACAAGAATAAGGAACAAAATATTTACAATACAACAGTGGTACAAAGATAATATTCTGTGAGATGAGAGAGTCTGTAAAGCGCATAGAGTTGTTTGATTATATGAAAGGAAATGTAAAAACAGAAAACAGTAACATGAAAATGATAATGGAAGAAAAGTTAATAATGCAGCCAATGTAGAGAGAAGGGTAGAAATTTAATATACTTATTACAGTAAAATCAATTTCAATAAGACTTTAATATTACTATTTCTTTAATGTTATGTGAGAAGAAATTTAAAAGCAGCACAAGAAATCATATACATAAGTCAGTATGCGCATACACACACATACCCATCACTAAAACGGCACCCAATGATATATCAAAACTGTTGCTTTATGGGTGCGATAGCAAAAACATCGAAAGTATAAATCGTAGAAAAGGATGTTTCAACGTTTTGCAAAGGACAATCAATAGAAGAAAGTATAATTAAATTGCTGATAGATATGATAGTATTACTTTCTCAGGTCCAATACCATGAGTTTGATGTTAACATTCCTCTATCTGTCTTTCAAAAGAGAATTCGTAGATGTAGGTTGCCGATTTTTTTTTAACAAACTCCACACTATCTCCGATTTCCTGTGTAAATTTACGAATAGAATGTAGTGTCTTAAATTCCATTTTCTCAGCAATTTCAAAATCTAATAATTGTATAGAGTGTAAACAAATGGACAGTTCCAAGTACCAGTTTTACACAAAGAACATATGCAATGAATTTAAAACACAATGCACTTCACTATTTACATCTCTGAATATGGAAGTATAAAAGATTTGTGCCTTCACAAAAGAAGCAGATATTTCTATACGTTCTCGAGAAAACTAATTGTGATAAAATCAAATGACAGAGTTGCGTATCTTTTACGTCGTTCCTTTTTCATTCTCTTTATATTTTGATTCTCGATGTTATGATTTCATTCTATGCATGGTATATAGTTCAAAAGAGTAGTTGAAAGATTATGTGTCAATGTCCTTATAAAACTCATTCGGAAGTTTTACAGGAAAGCTCCGTAAACAATGCGGAAATACTCTAAATACGCGAGATTGCGTGGATTTCAATCATTCAGAGGCGAAATATAGAAATAATGGCATCCGTTGTGGCTTTAATATTTGTTGTTTACTATCATTTCTAAGGTTTCTAATTTGTGATACAGAAAATATTATTATATTAGTTACTATTTCAAAACTTGTCGTACACAGTGAAAATAATGGTAGTTTCATTTTTTATTACTACTACGAAGACGTCGACACAGAAATAATGATAAAGAGTAGTAGAAATATAACAATTATTAACAAAATTATTTGGTCCAGTTTCTTATAGGTTAATAAATGCTTTTTACAAGGCTTTGTAGCTGTTATTTTAATATTTTGTTCGTCTGAAATTTCTGAGACACCAACTCTATTTCTTTGTCCATTTGATTCTTGAGTAATTTCGGGAGCTGAATTGGTGTTGGCTCCAGTCTGGTTCGCATACAATTTACACACTATTATCGAGAAAACAGAAGAACATCCGCTGACAAGTGTCAGAATTAAGAGATACATTAGATATATGGAGGCGTCTTGAGAATTATTACCCAATATTTTTTCAGTTTCAGAAAGGAAAACGATATTTGTAAGAAAAACAGTGATTGCAACAGAAACTTTCTCTCCAGATTCAGGTGGCAGTAAATGGACAGAAAGGACCAATAATGTTAACATTATTGGAGGTATAATTTTAGTTATTGTTGCACTGCTAACTTTTCTCTTGCCGTAAATTATAAAACCAACTGCTACAATATTATCATTTTCAACGTCAGATTTTTCAAAATTAAAGTCCCATTGATTGGATGCAGATTGGAGTTTTACTTCGTAATCAAATTCCCCCACTGTTTCTTCCACATACATCTGATGCTCAAAGCAAACAGATATATCACATTCGTGTTCATCAAAAGGGTATTTTTCAACGTTAATCCTGCAGTAAGTTTCGAATATTTTGTCTATATATAAGTTAACGTCTCCGTTCCTATTTACTGTTACTTCCTTGTTATCATCAAAACTAAATTTACCTGTTACACTATTACATATTTGTATGTTAGGATACCATACATCACTTAATTTGACATTTATGTAACTTATATTATATTGTGAATCAGTCCATTTCAGATTAACGTCGTTCCATTCGAAGCCGAGTATAAGATTACTTGCGATGTCACCTTTTAGAATATCTAATTCTATAATTTTCTTTAGAGTAAGTGATACATTTGCGTATAGGATGTCATCATCGTATTCAACTGGTCTCTTTGTTTTATCGTACTTCTTTAATAACATATCTCGGAGTGCGCTTCTCTTGGACGAAATGCTTCCAATTAACGTAAAAATTAAGACAGCTATTAATTTCATGTTTCTTGATTAAATGAAAATATTCCCTTTTATTCTTGCGCTCAATTTCTGAAGTTTGACTATATATTACATAGTTAGATATATTTCATCTATATATACGAAACACATCAGGGAATTTGATGAGTAACTTCTTTTTTTTCTTCTTGTTATTATACTCGTTAGAGTATTTTAATAGACATGAGGTGTTCAAAACAATTGCTCCACAAATCTAAATAAGAACATTTAAATTGAAACAGTTCGAAATACCTTACGTTGCAGTCTATATTTTTAAATTCAAACGAAAATAGTTTTTTTTAATTCAGCATACCGTGCCCTATATACTGGTCTTCGTGTACATGTAGCCGTGTAGATCATCTCCGTATCAGTGTAGGTGTGAAGAGAAAAATGACGACTGTGAAACATTAACGCCCTTAAATACAAGTCTGCTAGTCATGCTAGCCTACGACTGTCGTTTTCTCATTTTTCTTGACACCTTTTCCTTCATTCTGTGTACATCTACTTATGTATTTGTATCAAGCCCAAACATGTCAAATGTTTTAAATTTCGCGTACATATTGGAAAACACTACAATCACTTGATGTAATAGAAGATTACACTTATCGATTAATGATTCATTACACGTAAAGTAAAATCTTATGCTTGTAATGTCAGTTTTTGTGTTATTATTGTCCATCGTTTCTTTTTAATGATATATCATGTACCGTTTAAAACACCGTCTCATATTGTTAAACGTGAATAGGCACGCCGATGTCTTCTCGTCATATATGGTTAGAAATAAGAATAATTACTCACTTTATTGATAAATATTTAATGCTATATATTGAACAGCAGAAGCTATCAGGGAGGCGTCGTTCATATCTTGTTTTCTTATTCCGTGTCGTGTTTGATCGCACTGCTAAAATATATATGAGTGATGCCTACGACTATACTCATGGGTTGGGTGACACGTTGTGAATGGGTTTATAGTGCATTTAAACAAAATAACACTGTGCATCTATCTATCTATCTATCTATCTATCTATCTATCTATCTATCTATCTATCTATCTATCTAATTATCTCTCTGCATTCCTGTCTGTATGTCAATCTATCTATCAATCTATTTATCTATCTATCTACTATTTATGGCATCATCATCATCATCATCATCATCATATTTACATGCCCACGGGCATATGGCATAGTGGTTAAGAGCGCGGGCTACTAACCACAATTCTCCGAGTTCAATTCCAGGCAGTGACTTCAATGATAATAGTAATAATATTAATAACATCGAAAAATGTCTTAGGAATGAGAACCCAGGTTTAAAATTTCCACAAGACACCTGATGAAGACTGGAGGGTATATTAGCCGAAACGTTGTGTTTACAACAAACAAGATGAGGACAAATATCCATTAATTGTAAGTAATGTAAATAATGTAGTATGTCTTATTCTTGAAGTTGGACCTTTCTAATGCAGCATTATAATACATATGTATGTGTCTTTTTGTCTGTGCTTGTACTCCAAATACTGCTTCACAAGCAGTGTTGGTGTGTTTACACCCCCGGAAATTAGCGGTTCGACAAAAGAATTGAATAGAAATGCTAGGCTTTAAAAAATATAAATAAGCCTGAAGGTCAATTTGTTCGACTAAAAGCTTTCAAGGCGGTTCCCCCAGTAAAAATGACTGAAAGAAGTAAAAGATTAAAAGAATAGAGTGGACATAATTTGACAATTATATATAGAAGATACCGAAAGATTATAGAGGTACTCTGACTGATTTAATGAATTGGTGTAAAGAGCAATGTTAGATGTTGTGCTATAATACGATTATACGCTAGGTACCGCATTAGAATTTCAATAAGCCTGCAATTCTACTCCAAATTTTACTATAATCTCGATTTGACGAGCACTTTTCAATTTAATTTTTTAGAGAGGATTTGTTCCGAATGCCGATTCTTTTATATATGTATGTATGAATGCATGTATATAAGTATAAATATTTTATATGTGTATGCATGCTAGCATACGTTTATGTGTTGAGTTTGTTTCCTCTAACTAGTGATTCGATAAAAATTCTTGGAAATATATAATACCGATATAAGTATGTATTATGTCGATAAGATTGATTAAAACTTGAGGGCATTGTTCCAACATTGCAACAATGTAAAATGACGGATGATGAGAAATAAAATAACAATGTTGATAGTATTATTTTGTCTGTTTTTATTCATAACGAACGATGTTTTTACATAATTTTTTAGATATTGTGAAGCTGTATAACACTGAATTCAATTACTCATAAGCAAAATATATTTAGTGTGTTGATAACTGGAATGTTTAACCGAGCAGTAAATATAATCATATCGTGATGTTGCAAAATAGGAGAAAATATTTTTTCTGTTTAAATTTGCATATCATGCAGCAACTAAATATAAAGTAATTATCTCACATACGTTTAAAAATATAATTATTGTTGAAGTAAAAATATTTTCAATCAATTTTATTTGGTGATTCATAAGGTAAAACAACTTCAGAAAACACGCACGCAATTAAGCAATGTAAGGCAATAACAATCGTTTTGCCGAAAACTGGATATGAAAATCAAAGTTATTTTCTAGTAATGATCAATTATGTATATTATTCTTTAATTTGAAACGTGTATAATATATGTATTTGTTCAATCACAGATATACATGAATTGATTTTAGGAAAAATGTATTAAGTAGCGCAAAAATAACCACAATTCTTATTGTAGTTCGGTAACAATGCAATATTGCTGAGCAGTTATATCAAATAATTGTTAAATAAATATATATACCTTAGCGGAAAAACATTCGCAAATGTAACAGTTCACTATTTTCTATTTTCCTGTTTATACATGTTGTGATTAACCGAACACATTTTGGTGAAGACTTGTTTTGCAACCAAATATAATCTTAGATGCAAGCATATTTGTAGTGGAGAGCTGTGTTTTTGTTGTAGTTTTTGTTGCTTCCCCTCCTGCTGTTTAACTGGAGATACACCATGTTTGAGAATAAATGTGATCAAAGAAAATTCGTACAAGCAGTGAGAAATATGATTTCCTTTTCGTGAGTATTATTTAATTCTACCAGCTCCTGAATGTATATACCACTGTTCATTTCAAGATAGTGTTTGACTTCACGGGAATGTTATTTCCATTAGGTATAGTAGATGCAAGTGCCCAAGATCTTTATAATTCAAAGATTGATAGTTTGTGTTATATACATTTTCTGTTTAGAATGAAATTAAGTTACGTGTTTACATTCAGTTGTAACGTAGTGTCGTCTTTTCAATAAGCAAAAATGCGACAGGCTTTTAGAATCGTTTGCACCCCGCATTAAATGCCTAGTGTCATTTCACCCGTCTTTATCCTTTCGATTGAAATTTGTCCGAAGCCAACTTTGCTTTTCAGTCCTTCGCGGTCAATGAAATAAGTGCTAGTTGAATGCTGAAAGCAATGTAATCGACTATCCTCCTCCAGAATTTCAGCCCTTAAGATTTCTATGTACACACACATATATA
>NC_068995.1:38341173-38343511 GCF_001194135.2 Octopus bimaculoides | reverse complement strand
ATATATATATATATATATATATACATATACTCATAAATGTACATATATACATATACCCATATATATATATATGCCCCTGTGTGTGTGTGTGCTCATGTGTATGCAAAACAGTAGAAATGTGCTTCAGTATGCACACCTTTTTTCACACTAGGTAAAAAGATTTCGTTATTTCTGGAAAATTAGTAGTTGTGTTAGTACGGAACCAAACGCAAATGTTATTGTTAATGATGTACATTGTGTATATTATCAAAAGATATCTAAATGCAGAAACACACGTGTTATTAAAATTGCTAACCGTGAAGAAAAATGTAATTTACAATGTCGGATCATTTTAGATGGACATGATGTCATCGAAACCGTCAGTGATTTGATACACGATGTTCATAATTACTCCACTTTGGTGAGAATCTGCTTTACTTGTCCTTCAGTATAATCGTAAATGACTTACGCTTTTCCCTGGATAATTTTTACGCTAGGTATTCTTTCAAAACATTACTTATTGTCTGAAATTAATGAGAAATGTGCAAAAAATGTCTTTTGCTTGTTATTTCTCAGAAGAGGCTAAAGCAATTATAATATAGAGTAGTAAGAATATAATAATTAGTAAGAAAAATATTTTATCAAGATTCTGGTGGGTTAGAAAATGTTTCTTAAAATAATTATTGAATTTTGTTTTTACGGTTAGCTCACTTGAAGATTCTAAAATCCCAACTTTATTCTTCGAAAAGCCTGAGTTTTGTGTTGTTTCTGGCGATGATTTTATGTTGGTACCTCTCGGTTGTGCATACAGTTTAGATATAACAACTGAGACGATAGTAGACACTCCGCTTACAAATGTCAGAATCAGGAGATATATTAGATATATAGATGCTTCACGAGACTTATTGCCCAATAATTTTTCAGTTTCAGAAAGGAATACAATATTTGCAAGGAACACGGTAATTGCAACAGAAACCTTTTCTCCAGATTCAGGTGGCAAAAAATGAACAGAGAGTATCAAGAATGTTAACATTACTGGGGGTATTATTTTTGTTATTGTGGCGCTAGTAACTTTTCTTTTGCTGTGAACTACAACGCCAGCTGCTTTGCTGGGCTTTCTTTTACGTTCTCTCATTTCAAACCTAAAATCCCAGTTACTGGATGTGGATTCTAACATCGAAAAATGATCAAATTCACTGATAGATGCTACCCAAAATACTTGATGATTCAAACAAACTAATAAATCACATTCGTGTTCATCAAATGGATATTTATTTACATTAATCCGACAATAAGTTTGGAAAACATTGTCTATATACAAGAAAACGGTTCCTTCATTAGTCAAAAAGATTTCTGTGTCCTCGTCAAGTTTGAATCTATCCATTACGCCGTTACACATTTGTATGGTAGGGTGCCATATATATTGTAGTGCAAGACTTATGTAACTTATATTGTTTACCGATTCGTCCCACGTAAGATTAATATCGTTCCATTGTAGTCCCAAAGTCAGATCACTTGTCAGTACACCATTCAATATGTCAAATTCAATAATGTCCAATATGACAAGTGTTACATTTACCAATACAATATCATTATCGTTATGAACAGGTCTGTTTGTTTTATCATAATTTCTTAATAATCTGTATTTTAAGGCATTCTTTTCCGAGGCATCGCTTCCAATTAACACAAAAACTAAGACAATTAGCAATTGCATTGTGATTAATTTATGGATTATTTATCCTATATTCTTTTTATGAATGCTTGACCTTTGAATAGATATCGTGATTTTGAAATATTTCCTCAAATTATGGATGTCAATAATATTCGATTAAGAATTTGAAATAATAGTGCTCATATATATATATAAATATATATATATATATATATAGATACAGTTGTATGAAAGGTTTTGGATAGAAATAAATCAAAATACCTCGTGATTTCTTTATGATGTGAGTATGAAATGCAATCACATTATTTAACTTGTTAGCATTTGATACCATTAAAGTTTTTGAGTATCATTTAGTCATCAGGCCTAAGACGTAATGTGATAGGAAGAAGTGATATTTTCTAAGTGTTTATCTTTTAAATTATAGTCTCTAATACAACCGAATTTAAAACACTAACTCTTTGTAAGTCATTCATCATCTTTCCACGTTTCTATCTTCTCTCTCGTTCTCATTGTGTGTGTCTCTCTATGTGCAAAGATATATAATGGAAACTACTGCTTAGAGCCACGTTATATAAGATATTTTCTAATTTCTCGATATTAATTAATACAAAATATGTATATGTCAGCGTATATTTAATTGTATATATGTGTGTGTGTGTGTGTGTGTGTGTGTGTGTGTGTGTGTGT
>NC_068995.1:38337656-38340957 GCF_001194135.2 Octopus bimaculoides | reverse complement strand
ATATATATATATATAATTAAATTGGTAAATAATGAAATTAAGTGTTAGATTTCCCATAAGATTGACTCGGGTAAACACACTGGAATATACAATGCACAGGCTTCGAAACAAAGACTACAGTTAATTGTTGTAAATCAACAGTATACAATTGGAATAGATCGATAGCGACAGAAAGGAGTTTGCCGCTAAAAAGATATTTCACAATCTCAAGGTTTCTTGTTCGGTGTGAAAGTGAAGCTTCAATTGTCTTGACTTAATCTTCCGGCTGACCGTAATTTGGGGTTTAGAATAATGAGTAAAATATGCAACACTTGATTGTATAAATCGGGAAATTCAGTATAAGTTTAAATAGTTAGATAGGTTTCAGCTAGAATTGGCCGACTCCATGATTAACGCAATGGTACGAGCCGGGGAAGACATTTTATCAAGTTTCATTTTACAGTCTTACTCAAAATGCCATAGAGCATTGGAGTAAAAATTGATTGTTTTCAGTGATATATCCCGCCGGAATTAGTTAACAGAATTCATTTAGTAACCGTTTGAATCCTATGAGATCCTTTTCTTGCTTAATGTGGCATACTACGCTGTTAATTACAATAGGACCAGTTAAAGTAATTAGTTCTTAGTGTCGTGATATGACGCGAGAACATATTTTGTAGAGAACAGATGACACCATGCCAATCCTGAAATGAATTATAAATTTGAATCTAATATTGTTGAAGGAATATTTCCATATCATACAAATGATATAACGCTCTCGCGTCATTGATGGGAATATAGCATGAGCCGCACCAGCCGATCCTAGTAATGAAAACCTGTTATATTTTATTTCATTAAGGATGAACATAGCCGTCGACAGTATTGACGATGAGAGCCGGTAAAGAAGGATACTTGCAAGAGCAGCTCTATATTGGAAAGTCCTGAAAATTCCGGAAGGGTGAACTATGGCCTATATATTTGCTCATTTTGTGTGTCCTCTAGCTAAAGTTGTCACCAAAAGCCACTCCAAGGCTCCTGGTGGTGTTTGAATGCATGTCACTTACACTCGATGGTCATGTAAGCGCTAATGTAAGCGTAGTGTTTTGGAATCGTCAGGGGATTTTTTATATATCAGTGTTTAATGATGTCACTGATGTCATTAATTAAAAAAAATACGAGGTGTTGATACAAAACAGCCTTTTGTGGGACACCGCTAATGACTCTTGATGAGATTGATTGATAGACATCGACCAACACATGCTAGGATCGGTTCAGAAGTAAAAAAAGAACTCAATTCACATTCATAGGTTCCCCAGACCCTGATGTCTGACAGGTTCTCTTACAGGATTCTGTGATCAAACTTGTCAAAGCCTTACTAAAATTACTATACAAGTAATTTATATTGGAAACTTCTGCCATAACCTCTAGAATGTAATCAAAGAGATGCAGGATTTGTGTGACTCAGATAATGCCTTTGAAACAGCACTATATGACAACCAGCACATGCTGGTAGGAATAAGAGGGTAATTTACATTGAGTTACTCAGGAACCCGCTACATTCTCAAATGATTTCATGATATGAGAGGTAAAAGAAGTCGGTTAGAAATTAAATAAGAGCAAAACAGGGACAATCAACTGGGACATAGCCAGCGGCTATGTGTGTATACTTATATGTTTGTGTGTGTGCATATACGCATACTTGTTTGTGTATGCGTGTGCATATGTAGACATTTTGAACGCGGGTGCTGTGTGTCTGTTATTTTTTGTGAGAATATGGTTGTGCGTATAATTTTATATATTTCCATCGAACTTTTAAATCTTTTTTCTTTCTCCATTCCTTAGAGTTACTTCCCTTATATTTCACGGTTTTTCTTAGCGTCTGTTGTCATTAATAGCCGACGAGAGTGCATCGTAGCTCTTCGCTCCGTCATTCAAAACCCTGAGTACTGTAATGAAAACCGCTTAGTGTTTGCTCTAATTTATAACACACACACACATATATATATATATTTAGCAGAATTAACAGAGTGTCTATTGTAACGAGAATTTTGTGCGTCGTCACTTACTAAATATATTATTATTATTATTATTATTATTATTATTATTATTATTATTATTATTATTATTATTATTATTTTATGTTTGACTTTTGTTTTGCATTTGTACAAGTTGGATCCAAGTCTCACCCAGAGACCTCAAGAGACAACAAGTTAGAAGTTCATGTAGGTGTTATGCCTAGGGTACCATATATTTGGATTTGTACAGTTTTGTTCTAGTGAATGTTTAAGAAACCATAAGAAAATTATGCGTTTGCTTTAAAATTTGAGATCACATAGACAGTATTTTACGTAGGATATGGGCAGTTCCCATGAGCACTATCTTTTGAACTTCAGCCATTTTGGGGTTTCCTGGTATCTGAGCTAGGTAGTAATCAGCCCGTTTCGCTGTCATTATTGTTAATTGCTGTTGTTTACTTTTAATTTGCACGTTACTTACAATCACTTACCCAGGCTCATCCAGCGCAATACGGCAAGTGAAGGAAAGGAGATTTTACAGTATGACTGAAAGCTTGAGGAGGGCAAGTGACAGGGGATGTAGTGACATCTCTCCATGAAATACAGCACATATATCTAAATTGATATCAATTTTTTCAAAGTATGTTGGTATTTATCCTCAGAAAAATCTTCTGAATTTCTCGGAGATATGGTTCTCTTGGGATGTTTTGTAGATATGTCTGACATCCCTCTGCCAAGGTCCTTATATGTACTCAGTTTGTCAAATTCGTTCATACATATAACCGTTATGATGCGACTCTACTCTGTATTGTTTTCTTCCGCAATTCTTCTCAATTCCCCCTTTCTTCCCTTTCACTGTTTTCTACGTGTCTCTCTCTCCCCTCTTTCTCTCTTTCTGTCTCTCGATGCTCTCCCATGACCATCGTCCGTCTTTGTTTTCTTCACGTGACAATCTTTCTTTTCCAGCACGGACCTTCAAAGGACAGGACTTCTCTTTCTTTCTTCTATCATTTCTCGCAGCATTCATCAGTTTCCTTTTGTTCTGATCTAACGAACCTGCATGTTTGTTTTCTCTAGATTTCCTTGTATGTCTCCACTATTTTGTTCTACACTTTGACCCTCCCCCCTCCCCCAGAAATCCTAAATCTTATTTTGGAACTTATGGGAGCAACTGCTTTTGAAGACACATATCGTTTTTGAATGCTCGAAAATAGGAGTAGATAGTAAAGCCGACAACAGTATGAATGGTCATTTGCTGTGTTCACTTGTACTGTTTTCCATTTTTCATCTCTGTTTGCGTATTTAAC
>NC_068995.1:38331824-38337228 GCF_001194135.2 Octopus bimaculoides | reverse complement strand
GCAGGTGCAAAAATTGTACTATAAATATTGAAAATTATTCACTTAAATTGTATTGAAGCTGTATAAGACATATTTGTTAACTGTCATATAGCCAACTGATTTTAAACCTCACAACGAGAGATATTCAGCAACAGTACTTTGTAGTAAAGATTGTTTGCCTAGACAACATAGCAGTTCTGTTTTAGGACGAATGTTGCCTTAATTTAGCCCCAGGAGACATTCAGAGGTACACGATCCGTGTCTCTATATTTTCGAACAAGGGAATCTCGAACCCAAATCAGTTCAAAATAATATCTGTGTATCACGATTTCCAGGTTATTTCCCTTCATCAGCACAGAATAATTGTTCGGCTAGAGGTATATTCTTTATTACAGACACAAGGCCTAAACACAAAGGGGACATACACAGACATGCGGGGAAAAACAAGTAAAAATGAATAAATGAATATAATACAATTATATGAGACACCATCTCAGCCCAGTTCCGAGACGAAACCCTGACCTCCCTTTTCATTTCAACCACCCATTTCAACGGGAACCTTTTTATACAATTAAATCAAAAGTTCTTACAGTCTTTTTCTTTCTTTTTTTCCTTTTTGTATCGTTCTTTTTCTGAAACGAACTCACATCCATTTAAAGTTAATACCGTATATCTCCAGTAACTTATCATAGAATATTCCGTCCGGTACTTCATTTATGTCGACTACCATTTGGCTGTATTCCGCGTTTTCTTTACAGTCTCCTATTATTTTCATTCTGTGTTCTGGCACCAATGCACTTAAAACCATTTTTCTTGTTTCTTTCCCTTCATCTCTGTCAGTTTTACATCTTTCCATCGTACTAACTTATCCACCACATCCTTTTTTTTCTTAACTTTTCAATAAAGCGCAAGCTAAACAAGTGGGAAGGTCGTTTCGCGGTTTTTTTGTATGACTGTTGTTCTTTTCTTCTTTTTTGTGTCGGAGGGGAATGGGTGTGTTTGGTGTCTGCAGGCGAAGGGTGGGTTTGATATGGGTGGGGTTGGTACGGGCTTAAGCTTTCCTTTTTACTCTTCCTTTGTTTTCTTCTCGTATCTTGCCTTCCATCTTCCTCATTTCTTTCGTCTATCTTTTTCCGGTTCCTTCTAAATTTAGCTGCTTGCTAAATCTAATGCATTCTAAACGAATGGCTCTCTTAAGAGCGTGCCACCATCTATTATTAATGATGGCGCCACATAGTACCTTCTGTACTAATTCCTTAATCCGGGTACAGAAAGCTTCACAAGTCAAAACAGACTTGTTCATCTTCCAGTGCCCGGGTCCCTGTCTATGACATTTATCTATAAGCATCTCACACGTAACAAATTTGTGATCCGTGTAAGGTACAATGCAAAATTGTGGACAGCTAAAAGTATCGTTATTTCTATCTCCAACGAATGCCGTATCTATGTAAGATCTGCGTGAGCCGTCGTTATTACTCCACGTCCACTGTGGAAGGCTTGGCTCATCCAGTCTGTAACGGTCTACTAGATTATAGCTGTCTAGTAGACCCTTGAGGCCAGGATTTCTCTTCCTATCACTCCAGACACCCGTGCATCGAGGATAGTGTTAAAGTTTCCTAACAGGACTGCCATTTTCGATGTCGTTAGAAAGTGCTCTAGGTCTGGATAAAAACCAGACTGCCTACAATCCTTAAGAGCATAGACAGCTACCAACCTGAAGGACTGTTTATTTGCTCTTGTAAGTTAAATCTAGGACGAACAGCCTACATTCTGGTTTCAGAAAGACAGTACTTACCTGTAAGTCCAAGGTCATCCTAAGTAGGACCACCACGCTCTCCTCCTCCTAGTCGGCTAGGAGAAATAAATTTCTCATAGCCATTCATTCAGAAGAGACGAGAACGCTTGTGGTCCACTCATCTTGTGGTCCACTCAGTTATAATGGCCACATCTCGTGACCTGAGGTCGTTCAGGAAACAAGCTTATTTCCATTTCGACCCCAACCCACGCATATTTATGCACCCTAGCTTAATTGACATGATGAAATTTTAAAGAAAGGAATTACTGACAATTTAAGTTTGGGGAGGGGCTGCACAAATTCGCCCGCCTCCCCATCCTTTTCTTTTTCTGGTGTAGCTGTTGGGCTTTTCATTGGTGTGGCTGCCGAGCTTACAATTAATTTTCTCTCCACCACTTCAGTGCTAACATCTCGTATATCGTCCAGGTAACGCACTTTCTGGTCTCTCAGTAGGTTTTCGTCCATTATTGCAAATCTAATGCTTGTCGGTTTGTCTTTCAATATGTTGCACATGCGTTCCTTATGGTGTGCTCTAATTATTTTAGACAATACGTCATTTTTCTCTCTAAAGGCCACTGTTTTTTCGCGTGTTATTTTGGGAGGGTGGGATGATAAACGATTTTACCGTGGGGTTGGGGAGTTTCATTGTGTGTGTCTGTTGCATGGTTTATTGATTTTTTTTGGATTGGGAAGGGGAGTCAGAGACATGTGTCAGTTTTCGTTTATGAGGAACTGTGGTAAAATCCATTTCTTTAGTTGTGACTTCTCCTCAGCTACTTTCTTTTCCTTCTTCTCTGAAGCGTTTTCCATTTTATATATTTTCGCTTTCACCTCCTTTCTAGCTTTTTGGGGAAGGGCCTTATTCTCTTTTTTCATTTGAGTGCACTTGGCGCAAACGTGAGCCTTTTTTTCACATTTGAAGTATCAGGACCTACGCCCCCTCCCCAGCGACTACTCGCATTGATAGCCCCTCCCCTACCAATACCCTATCGGGTAAATTTTCTAGGGTTTAATTCGCAGCTTGGACTACCATTTCTAGTGTCTGGCCTTTCCAGTTTATTGCGTCCTTCTTTTTTCATCTCCAAGATTGACACCTTCTCCTTTACATCGTAAATCACAGCCGTTGTAACCCACATGACTTCATATCCTGCTGGGATTTCTCCGGCCGTAATGTTTGCAGTTCTGCGTCCCAAGTACGTAGGTAGCAACATTATCTCCTCGTTCTTTAGTGTCCTTGGCTACGTTATCCGTTTAGAACTGCGTTTCGACAGTCATCCTTCGCGTTCCACTGCTAGCGTAGCATACCTGATTCAACATTGCTGCCATGCACCTCTCCGCCACTTCGTTCTCGGCTTCCATAATTCGCTTTTCCTTCAGATTGTAGATTTTATATACCAAGATTCTAGCATTAATTGCTTGTATCATTTCAGGAGGCTGAAACAGTCACGTTACCGCCTACTGCGGCCGAAAAACATGTTTTTTTCCCTGTGTTTCCTCATTGGCAGGGAAATCCTTTCGGGATGCAATGTTGAATTCCATCACAAAAATACTTTTAAAAATCTTTGTCACAAATGACAAATTTACAAATTATAACCACTCGGTGGCAAGCCTTCCTCTTCAACCCAATCTTGCTCTTCAGATGGCATCTGAAGTAAGATAGCAAAGCGGGGACAGAGAAGAAAGACCCTGTCACAAAATCTTCCATTTTAATCCTCCAAATACACTCTTTCAGTACTGCAACTGTGCTGTAAAAACAAGCTTTACCTTTCTTTGAGAGTCCAGTTGGCAGTGTCGCCTTTATTATAGATCCAGCCGACAGCTGTACTCGTCCCAGATGCGACGACACGTGTTCAGCATCAATTATCAAGCTCAAAAGCTCCCGACATTGTACAAAAGCGTGCTGAACGGTTTCATCGTCCAGCCCGCATCTTGGACACATCGGTGACACTGACAAACCGTGCCTGGATGATTTATCGCGAACAGGTAATGCATTCCTGTACAACTGCCAGGTTAGAGATGTTGGGAAGTAGTCTTTGTACCCCGGCCAGAAAGTTTTTTGAACAGGTTGACAAGTTGGTTCTCATCGAACTCCTGAGCCACTCCTAGGACGTCATCGTTTTTACATCTACCAGCCCTCTATAGAACACCGGGATGTTATTCACGATGCCAGCCTTGTCCGTCTTGTGGATTTGTTTGGGTAGGGGTGGTGCTGCCAAATTCCTGTTCGAAATATGTTGTTTCAAAGTGACAACTAGTCACTGATATATAAATTCGAAAATTGCTAATTTTAAATCTCACAAGGAGGGATATTCGGCAACAGTACTTTGTAGTAAAGATTGTTTGCTAACATAACATGGCAGTCCTGGTTTAGGACGAACGTTGCTGTAATATATTGTTTTGAGCTGCAACAACGCGATCTTCAATATGAATCAATGCCAAGTTAATTGTGTTGGATATTTGTAGTCTTCTGATAAATCATTCTTATATTTGAGCCACAACGCTAACAGATTACTTACTTCGTAATTCATAAGAATTGATGTAAGATCTCTCCAAGACATACGAATGCGTGACACTGAAGCCTCAGCAATCATGCTATCCCACCGATTGTGATCTCCTAACAAATTTAAGGCGAAACAGGTTTTTCTATATGTACGAACAGTTTGACCATCAAGCGTTCTTAGGAAGGAGGAGGAATGCGGTATTTTTATTTCATGTAGAAGTATCCTCAAAAACAAACATTCATAGTTACTCGGATGCAGAGAGTAAGCTCTTCTGATTGTCGAATCAAATAATTCTAGACTTGGATGTCTCTCAACGTCAGCTCCTCATTATCTTATAGAAATATAAGAAACACACACACATACACACACACACATACACGCGCGCGCGCGCGCACACACACACACACACACACACACACACACACACACACACACACACACTCGCACACACAAATACTGCTCCCAACTATGCTCACCCCACAGTGTAAAACTGGCAGTGGTTCTTGAAGCAATCCAGTGAAGCTTCTTAATGTGACAGCTCTGCTAGTGAGAAGGGCTGAAACAGCTAAGTTTCTACAACGTTTACGCCTGTGCTCATCAAAACATATACAAGTTTGATCCTATAGCCAATCTTTCATTAAGTAAGCACTACAACGTTGTACTTAACGGTGGATTTTAGGCAAAATATCCACCTTTACATTCATAAGAATCTGAACTCATTTGGCATCTTATTACCATCAACCTGCATATGTAGATATGTATAGATACCTGCATATGTGCGCACGAACATGTGTATGTATATGCATACCTACGTATGTATGCTCGTGTGTGTGTATATATACATAGTATCATAAATTACTAGAGGTGAATATGGACTTAATTAATCATGGGCTTGCATACGATTGCGAACGTTTCGCAAACTTCTATACGTTATGTTAATTTCTGTATACAATACCCTATCCGTACGTTTGTATTAATGTGTTGTCTTAGCATTTATACAATACAATTATATATTAATGGAAAGGAACAGAAGTAGCTTATCAGTTGACCGTGACATCATGGTTACATCAAACTTTTACCCCTAAATATGTATGCAAAATTAACTTTTACATATATATATATATATATA
>NC_068995.1:38326102-38331760 GCF_001194135.2 Octopus bimaculoides | reverse complement strand
TATATAGATATATATAGATATATATATATATATATATATATATATATATAATGTATGTAAGGTGGGAAGTCGACAAAATTACATTCACTTGTTTGAGAACACGTAAACATCATATTAGAGTTATACTATGGCTCTATTATTATTGACATCATATTTACTTCCTATATAAACTCATATCATATAAGATAAAGTCCTACACAGAATTCAAGGGGTGCATCCGACGTAATACTGTGAGGCTCTTGTGATTAAATGACTATATTCAGCATTCTAAAGGCCAAACTTTATGTACAGATATATTTTACACCAAAAAATTTTATCATTCAGCCTTTCAGTTACATAGACAACTTAACTTACATTACTCTTATAATTGATTACAATGTAGACTGATAGATACGTCTATATTGATGACTATGTAGCCAAAAATTTCTCGGTTCCCTATCTTGGGTATCGAACATGTATCAACCTGACTGCAAAGTAAAATTGCTAAACGTATATTCTTTTGTGGTCATCGCTGTCATTAAATTGCATTATAGTAATTGATTGTCAACAAAGATAACCGTCGTCATTGTCTTTGCCTCTGTGACTGTATTATTTCCATGCAATTACTCGCGTCAATCTCATGGGAAAATAAGCACTTCCATGTATTATCAAGGTAACAATATATTATACATTAAGAATAATGTGGCAATATTACATATATATTTACTTAATGCACATACGCATACACAAATACAGTTACACACACATACATACTTACATACACACATACGTGTGAGTGTATATATATTATTAATTTAAAACGAAGGCGTAAGATGCGTGATATATGGACTGCTACCGAACACTAGTTTTTCCAGTTTATCTGTCACTGCCCGAGGGAGATTTTATCTCCCGCGGGCAAAAATCCATTTCGACACCCAAATCCCGATAAAAGCCCCGTAGTTAAAATGGGGAAGTGGACAATGCTCCGTAAGTTATACTTTTCGGTTATTATCCGTTTTTTTTTATTTTGCGATTTTTTTAGTCGAATAATAATAATAATAGTAGTAGTAATAATAATAATAATAATAATAACAATAACAATATTTAGTCAGGAGAGATGTTAGCGTTTAATACATTGTTGTTAAGCAGGTCGTGTCGATAATTTTTTGGTGAATTTGTTCGTTCATTTTTGGGAATTAGGAATGGTACACCATCAACTAGCCAAGATGGAATTATACTAGGATGTTGCAAAACATTATTGTAATGTTTTATTAGCAGTTCATGGCTCTCTGGAAGGCATTCAACCAGAAGTTAGGAATTTTATCCTTTCCTGGAGACGTCAATTTGCTTGACCTCCTGAGAGAAGATCTTACATCTCTACACTGAAACCCTCTCACTTTTGCTCTCCCAAGGAGTCTAACCCTGTAGATATTCTATCAATCCAAGGGGCATTTTCATTGTGTGTTTTTTGTTCTGCCCAAATTTTATTGCAAAATTCCAGCACTTCTTTTGATGGGATAAACTTTACTGTAACAGGTATTTTCCTTATCTTCCTGTAGAAATGTTTTGGGTTATTTTTGAACATCTTGCTGTCCTTGAAGAATCTGAAGCGCTTTTCATACGTTGCTATGCGGACAGCTTTAGCAGATACCTTTTGCTTGATGGTTTCTATGGTGGTATCAATGTCAAAAATGGTTTACATATTATATTTTGTTCATTAAATTTCGTGTTTTTGTAGGTTTGAATAGTCATATAAAACTTAAAGGTTTTTTAAACATTCTAGGTCAGACCTAAGTAGCTTAATTTGGTATCAGATACGCCCTTGCCAAGAAGGTTTTTGTGGAAATGTTGTCATTTTCTAATGTTTTAACCTCATAGAATCGTTGAAATTTTCACGGATGCATAGTACAGATGGTTGAGATCTGTAATATTAGCATCAATACCTGAAATTATATCCCCAAGTCCCAGGTGGATTTTACCAGTTATTTTCGGTTTTTAGTTAGAATTGCGAATGTTTGGGAGAGTGTGGCGTTCAATCATACTTGTTTCTTTAATTTTCAGCCATTCAAACATGATTTGATGTTTTAGAATATGTAGTTCTGTTGGGTCAATTGCTGTGTGACTTTCTTCATCTATTTGATTTTCATCTGTCTTAGTGCTTGTGGTTGGTTCATAGAGTATTTCACTTTGCCTATCAGTTACATTAACTCTTTCAATCATTATTGCATTTTCCTCAGACCTAGGCTGGTCTATAATTATTTCCTCCGTAGTATCTTCTATAGCTGCAGCTTCGTTCCTTTTATAACTCACTGATTTTTAAAATTTGGTCAATCTCTAATTTAGTTAGTACTTTCTTTTTCATAATATTTCCTCTGACGTTGGCAAATTTGTTACCGTGTATGTAGGGTCTTACTTCAAGGTATTTCTGTCTCCAGTTTAAGTAGGTCTATAGTGTATTATATTTATTTGTGGGGAAATATATTTCATGATAGAAGGCCGTAAGAACTTCTTTATTATTTGCTCTAGACCTTTTTTCATTCTTTCTTTTTTATTTTTGGTTATTTGATGACGAGCATGGATGACCATCTTTTGGAATATTCCGGTTGTGGGATACTTCCAGCTTCTGTGTTACGCGAAAACTTTAAGCAGTAGCTGATTTTTCGAATTGAATCTGGTTCATCATTCGAGTACGTCGTCCTTGGTGTTCCGGATTACGAACAAACCGGTGTGTTTTTTGTTTTGTTATCATTGAGGCATGACAAGCTTGGACGTTGACATTAGTGGACGGATCTGTTTATTTCGGGTTAATTTTGTGAGAACCACCGTCTCCGATTTCTCTGCATGTATTATTTTTTGTTAATATATTTAACTCTGGGCAGAGTTTTTTTTATGCTACTTTAAATCTTATGTTTCATTCTATCTGTGATACTTCAGAAGCTAAAAAAATAGTTTTGTTTTGTTCTGTTTGTTCTGTTTTTTTTTTGTTTTTGCTTCGTTTGTGACACGTGCTTTCATATGCGTGTATGCGTGTCCTGTAAATTTTACGTAGTTGTGTAAACATTGGGACGTTTGTATAGTCCCTTGCGTATTAAAATGTATATATGATTGTGTAGACTTTCCAGTGTATGCGTAATTACTCAGTGTATGCGTAATTACTCAGTGTATGCGTAATTACTCAGTGTATGCGTAATTACTCAGTGTATGCGTAATTACTCAGTGTATGTACTTACTGTTTTGCTCCTTGTATATTTTTATTTTGCGACAAATAAGAAAATGGAGAGGAAATAAAACAACATACATCATCCGGTAGAGATTCCAGTGTGTCTATTTATTCCAAAGCATAAGAAAGTATTGGAAGAAAATATACAAATGTAGGAACTATGTGTGACACATACATGTATTAATATTACAGGAAAGAGCAAAATATCAGTTCCTTACGGCCGTTTCAGCCAACGGTCATCGAAATCCTCTATGCCAATACATATAATAAACAGTTAACAATAGGTACAGTGTATTTGTCATTATTAAAAATAGCAGAAAAAGAATCCGAGCAGACATGAGACTGTGACAGAGGTATAACTTATTAAAATGAATTAGGTATAGGAAGAGGAAATACGCTACAAATTTCTCGTGATGTATTCCAGGATCCATGTTACTTCGTCCAATGCTGGATAGGTGAGTATATTCGTTTTTGGGAAGAGTTTTTTGGAAGGATGAATTTAGGTAGTAGTTCGCATTATGTTTATATAGAAATTCACGTTATGTTTACATAGAAATACAGTGGTGGACTTTAAGTTTTGGAGCCAAATGAATGTGAGCCCGTTATGGGAAAATCTGGTATATAAGTGTACTTATGAGCGTAAGGAACCAGGTGGTGACTAGAGTGCGATGTTAGTGTTAGTTAGTTTTTTGCTGATCGACAAGTCTCTGAATCGCTTTGTTTCGTGGGGTGGGGTCATGGTCAATCCTACAGTCTAATTGGTCAGCTACTTTCTTGAAAACCATGACATGGTTCCGGTTCGCTGATGGTTAACCGATAAGACAAAAACAAATCAAATAAATATATAAACCATTGCCAGTATGGGTAAGTAAAAGAGCAAAATAGATTTAAAAACAAATAAATATGTAAGTGCCATAACTAAAATAACAGTACAAAGGGAAGAGGATCCTAAAGGACAGCATAAGAAAAAAAAATAGTTTAAACGTATAAAAATATAAAACATATACCTATCTACGGGGGGAATGTACTGTATATAGTTAAACGTAATATAGGAGTTGGATAGGGGATTCATTGTTGTCGGAAGGCAGAAGGAAGATTTCGTGAATAGGGACCAAGGTGGACCGGACCGGAAGGGTAGTGGTTGTTTGTTTTGCTAACTTATAGTTATTCAGTGATAAAGCTTGTAGAATATTAGATATAAAGTATTAGAGGAATGGTCCTGTATTTTTTCTCGCCCTTTTTAAGCCTAGCTAGGCTCATGGGCCCGGTTTCCCGGCTTCTATGGCGTATATATTCCTCCCCGCTGGACGGGACGCCAGTCCATCGCAGCGTTACTCAAGAAACAGGAAGAAAGAGTGAGAAAAAGCTGGAGCGAAAGAGTACAACAGGGGTCGCCACCACCCCATGTCGGAGCCTCGTGGAGCTTTTAGTGTTTTCGCTAATAAACACACACAACGCCCGGTCTGGGTACTGTGTTATAGTATTAAATTATTAAGTTAAGTGTTATATTTATAAACTTTAGTTTGAATCTGGAATACGAAGATTTCAGTGTCTTTGTGTCTCAATCTGGGAAAAGTACAATCTGAGGACAGGTACCGAGAGTGTTAAACATCAAACATACAATCAGCATTACGGTATTTGGAGTGATCACTAGTGACGGCGATGTTATGCTTCCATTCATCTCCACACGCAGCCAAAGATTCAATGCCGAGGTCTACACCAAGTGCCTGCAAGTGTTAGTTCTTCCTGGTTCAAGAGGGTGGCAGCTGGAAGTCCCTATATCAGGCAGCAGGACTCTCCACCATGCCATACAAACAAGAGAACCCAGTCATGACAGTCAGACAATTTGTGCGATCAGATCACACCTAATATCTGGTTACCTAATTCCCCAGAGTGCAACCCCATTCATTATTACATGTGAGGTGCAGTTGAACGAGAAACCAACAAAACTGCTTGTAACGCCAAATATTAACTGAAGGTGAAGATTATAGTAGCATTCACCACCTTAAACAACGAGAAAGTCCAGAAGAGTTGCAGGAGATTCCAAAGTCATCTGGAGGTCAAAATTGAAGCAAATGGCGATTTTATTGAATTATATACTCTTTAGTATTTCAAGATATTTTTATGTAGTTTTGGTAAATATATCTGTTAAAATGAGATGTCAATGTTATTTTCATTTCTACGTAATTTACTCGAAAATGTATTCGCCGCACCCTGCACATGCACTCTAATAATGCAGATTTTCCTAATCCCCCACCCTCAGACTATATCCAGTACATCTTTCCTTCAACATTAGATTCGGATCCATCTGGGCAGGAAGCAAGACTCTTCCAACACAGCAACGTCAGCTCGTATATATATATATATATATATATATATATATATATGAACATACATACAGTTATATATACTCAAACACACATATATATAGTTATATTTATATATATATATACATATAT
>NC_068995.1:38321250-38326020 GCF_001194135.2 Octopus bimaculoides | reverse complement strand
TATATATATATATATATATATATATATGTATGTATGTATGTATATACATATATATATACATATATGAGAGATACTTAGAAAACTTAGAATAGTTTCGGCTAGAATTGACCCAGGCCGTGACTATCGTAATTATGCCACATGGAAAAACATTTCAGGAAATATCATTTACGAAAAACAATTTCAATGATTCTTCGGCACCAAGGTCTTTCTGCGTAAAGAATTAATGACCTGCAGAGATATATCCGGATCTAGTTGCTCCATATGGAACTTGTCGGAGATAACTTTTCTGAGCACCGTCTCAATGTTTTGAGATGTCTCCTTCTCTCTTGTGACTTGGAATGATGTTAAAGGGAGCTGGACCATCTAAGGTGAAATAGATCTGCCTTAGTGCTGCGTTGTGTTCTGACACCAGCACCATTTTCATAGATGACGGATAGCAAGGGGATCGTGTTTTATGTGAATTTTAAAATGGATGAAAACATTTGAGCAATGCTGTTGGAATATTTTCCATTTAATACAGATGAATTAGTGCTCACGGCGATGTTGCAGAGAATAAAATTTGAGTTTCTCTATGTCAATAACGGCCTTCTGGCAACCGTCTTCCTGTAGTATTAATTACAATGTGCAAGAAAATATACGTATATGTTTGTTTTAATATATATGTTCTGCATAATACTATACAGTTGTAAATTCACAAAGTCGTGCCAATACAGAAAGCTATCTCATCAGATAAGAAGAATATATTGGCTACAACAGCTTGACTGTAATTATACAAAATTCACTGTTTATATTTACAATGTATGGACTGACAGAATTGGAACAAATTACATTGGTTTCGTCAGGGAAAGCAATAAAACTGAACAAGATGTTGCCAAATAGAACTACATATGAAAAGAACATAACGGCATTAAAAATAGATGAGAATTAATAGAAACGCTGGTTAATCACTTGCTTGGTATAAATTCATCTGAATATCTAGCTACAAAGTTTCTGGCTATCATCCAAGAGGGAAAAGGCCGACGATATCAACTGACATTAAGTAGATGTATATGTAGACTTTCTAATTTAGGTGGAATTTAAAATAGTTGCATGAGATATGATTATATAACTATCAAGCTTATAGTTACGTAGACAAATGATGGCCATACCCTCAGATTTTGTCTTATGGAGGAGAAGATTTTAAAGAGAGAGATTTTAAAGAGAGAGATAGAGAGATAGATAAAAAGAGAGAGAGAGAAATAATGAGAGACAGAGAGATAAAAAGAAATGATGTTGCAACGTTTTGCAACGGATATGTGAATGCACTTTGCGTTTACTTATGACTTTTGCTATGAATTCACAACGTATATTTTCTTTGTTTACTTTTGTTTATTTTTTTTTCTACTCTAGGTACACAGCCCGAAATTTTTGGGTAGTGGGCCCAGTCGATTAGATCGATCCAAGTATGCAACTGGTACTTAATTTATTGACCCCCCAAAAGGATGAACGGCAAAGTCGACCTCGGTGGAATTTGAACTTAGAACATGAAGACAGAAGAAATAAGGCTAAGCATTTCACCCGGCGCGCTAACGTTTCTCGCAGCTTACCGTAATGCTACGAAGTCACAATGGTGACACAGATGATTTTGTTGTTGTCTGGAATTGTGAAAATGTGTCTGTTGATTCCAAGACAAAATTCTTTTATTGCTCTGTTTCTTCAACCTAAATTGTTTGGATGTATCATGACACAATTTATGCCACGACGATTAATCTAAGCATCGACGTTCCCAAGATGTCAAATTAGTTGTAGATACTTTCGTGATTGCTGCAACTTATTCTTTTACCTATAGACAGATCGTTCTTTATCACGCGAAAACGGCTCCGCGAATTGCTTCCATACTTGTGATGCATGAATCATTTCACCTCGTCCCTTGATTTCTTTTATTACAAATAAATAATATTGCTATAGATATATGATTCACTTCTTTAAAAATGTTTCTCAATGTCAACTTCCGTTATTGACGAACCAACGACAAAAAGCTTCATTCTCTATTTTAACGTTTTCATTTCAAGTTTTAATTCATTACTTGCAAACAATTACGACAAATTACTGAAAGAAATATGTACTAAGTTCACAAATTTAAATATTCCGTCCAAGGGCTTTTATTTATACGACTTTTCCATTTCATGTTTCTTTCATTAATTGTTCGCAATATTCTTTCTCTCCCTGTCTCTTTCTCACACACACACATGTCAATTACACACGCACACGTGTGTTTTTGCAAGTACGTTTATATACATTTATGTATGTGTGTGTGTTTGTCTCTGTGTGCGTGTGTGAGAGAGATAGAGAGTGAGTCAAATGTTGCGTTGTCATATATACGTACATGCATAAATACATATCCACACATCTTTCTTGTATGTATGTGTGCGTGTGTGTGAGAGCGAGAGGGACGGAGAAACACACAGAGAGTGATGTTTAAGTGATATTCGCTTTCTGTCTCTCTCATACACACCCACAAACACACACAAAAAAAGATTATGCATATTTATTTATGTATGTTCGTATACATGACAACACAGCCCTTCTCATTCTCTCTCTCTCTCTCTCTCTCTCTCTCTCTCTCTCTCTCTCTCTCTCACACACACACACACACACACACACACACGCCTAAACTTCTTCCAGAACAACGGTGTGCATATGATATGATATATATTTTTTTGACTAATATTTTTAGCGAAAAAGTTCGCTGTTTAACATTCGGTGGGAATATTTAAATCTACAGAAAAATGAGTCTGGTATTGTTAATAAGGCTTGTGAAAGGTTTACACTAGAAGAATTAACGCCAGATATGTTCTAGTGCCTAATATTCGTTAACGGGCTTGTGGCAACGGAAGACGCAGAAATTAGAGAAAGAATATTATCAAAGTTAAATCAAGATGTGATACTAACCTTGCAGAAAGTGGCTGAGGAATGCCAACAAATAATGAACCTTCGAGGAGATACAAGAAAAATAGAAGTCAATAATGATAAGAATAATAATGTACAAACGTGTAAAGAAAGTACAGAAACAAAAAAAATATCAATCCAAAACCGTGCTATAGTTACGGAGACCTGCATTTTAAGAAAGATTGCCCCTTTAAAGATAAAAAATGTTCTATGTGCGGTAAAATTGGGCATAGACAGTCGAAAGTTTTAAGAAAAATATAAAACCGAAGATAGTCTACTCAGCAAAAATAAATTATACCATACAAAACCGAAAATTTTGTATCGGAAGAAATAAATCGTTTTCAGACAAAAATGCAATTAGATACCGGTTCAGAAGTATCGATAATTAATACAGCAGCATGGATTGAGATAGGAACGCCGGTATACAAAAATACTACTAGGATAGTTCACAGCGTGTCCGGGGAACGAGTTCAATTCTTGGGCAAAATTTCGCAAAAAATAAAACTTTAAAAAATAATGCGGAAATGTAAAATAATGGTATGTAAAACTACAATGAAGCTCTTCACGACAGATTTAAAAAACATCCTCAAACAACCCTTATTCATGGAGCCTTTGAGCGGAACGGGCTACTCAACCAGAAGAAAATTTTAACTGGGCCTCATCTGAAAGATTATGTACTGTTTATCTTTGTATGAGATTCCTCGCACATATGGTTATGAGTCATGTATCTGGTGTGCCCTTATCAGGCGAGTAGTCATGATGGGTATACTGGGCTTTGAATACTTTAGCCGTGTCACTTTGATGGTATGCATTGCTCTCTCAATCAATCAATCAATCAATAATAATAATAATAATAATAATAATAATAATAATAATAATAATAATAATAATAATAATAATAAGCCCTTACCCATCAATGGTTAATGGCCTCTGGATTAAAATCAGAAACAGAGGGGTTTATCATAGCAGCCCAAAATCAATGCCTACCTACAAAGAATTACCAGGCCAACATATTAAAGAACGGCAGCTCCCCATTATGTCGTATATGCCAACAACAAAATGAGACCATTGATCATGTTGTCTTCATGTGCAGTTTGCTTGCACCTACAGAGTATCTCAACAGGCATGATAGAGCTGCACAATATATTCACTGGGTAATATGCAAAAACCTGGACTTGCCCCATGATAAAAACTGGTGGGAACAAAAACCACCCCCAGTACTTGAAAATGCTCACATCGCACTCCTCTGGAACTTCACCATTCAAACTGACAGAAAGATAGATGCAAATAGGCCAGACATCATACTGAAAGACTTCAGACAAAAATCATGCCTCCTCCGTGATATGACTGTCCCAATCGATATAAACGTATCTGTCAAGACCTACCAAAAACTGAGCAAATATAAAGATCTTGGAAAGAAATTAGCAAAATGTGGGACCTGAAGACTAAAACAATACCTATTTTCATTGGTGCCCTGGGAATGACAGCGAAACGGGCTGATTACTACCTAGCTCAGATACCGGGAAACCCCAAATGGCTGAAGTTCAAAAGATACTGCTCATGGAAACTGCCCATATCCTACGTAAATTACTGTCTATGTGATCTCAAATTTTAAAACAAACACATAATTTTCTTATGGTTTCTTAAACATTCTCTAGAACAACACTATGTACAAATCCAAATATATGGTACCCTAGGCATAACACCTACATGAACTTCTAACTTGTTCTCTCTTGAGGTCTCTGAGTGAGACTTGGATCCAACTTGTACAAATGCAAAACAAAAGTCAAACATAAAATAATAATAATAATAATAATAATAATAATAATAATAATAATAATA
>NC_068995.1:38319987-38320744 GCF_001194135.2 Octopus bimaculoides | reverse complement strand
GAGCTGCGCTCGGTAGTCAAGTGAAAGCACGTTATAAAAATAAAACTACTGAATAAAAATACTGAATAATAATAATAATAAAAATAATAATAATAATAATAATAATAATAATAATAATAATAATAATAATAATAATAATAATAATACACCGGTTAAGATGTCGGCATTTTCACATCAAACTGCCGACGAGTGGTATAATCACCATCTTAAGGTTGCAACGGGATGTTGTTCTGAAAGACCAAAACAATAAAGTGTGTTTGATCGCCATGGAAATTATGTTTTTAGAATGATACCTCCGTTTATATCCATGCAAATAGTGCAAAAGGTTATTTTAAGGGGAATGTCACACACATGAGAATGATTATCATGAGAATGATTACCATGAGAATGATTACCACGCATGTAATTTTATACACCTTTCCTAAACGAACAATCCTAAATGAACAATCTCATGTGTATGTTTTAAAGACATTCATCAAGAAATGGAAACAAAAATTGAAAGGAAAAGATAATAGTAATAATAATAATAATAATAATGATGATGATGATGATGATAACAATTTGGGGAAAGGGATAACGTCAATTACATCGACCCCAGTGCGAAACTGGTTCCTATTTAATCGACCCTGATAGGATGAAAAGCAAAGTCGACCTCGGCGGAATTTGAATTCAGAACGTAGTGGCAGACGAAATACCGCTAAGCATTTCGCCCGAGGCGTGCTAGCGATTCTGCCAGCACGCCGCCTTAATAATGATA
>NC_068995.1:38317846-38319654 GCF_001194135.2 Octopus bimaculoides | reverse complement strand
AAGAAGAAGAAGAAGAAGAAGGACTTTAAAATTTGGTACAAGGCCAAAATTCCGGAGTGGGGTCGGTCTATAACATTAAGCCAATATGTTTTTTTTTTTTTTTTTTTAACCGAATCTGAAAGGATGAAAAGCAAAGTCATCATCGGGGAAATTTGAGCTCAGAACGTAGAATCGAATGAAATGCCGTTAAGCAATTTGCTTGACCTGCTGACGATTCTGCCAGTTCGCTACCTTAATAATGATAACAATAATCACAACAACAATAACGACAAAATGAGCAACAACCACAACAGCAAGAAAAATGGTTATAATAGTTATTATAACAGTAAGAATAATAACAATTAACAGTAAACATTTGGATGTATGTAACTAGTGATACACAACATAAAGTATTTAATATGCGACACTTAATGTTACTCTGAACGTTTTATAAGGAATGATCTAAGCAATGGAATTCAAAATTATACCTATTATTAAAAAGAGCAACGTGAAGAAGACCAAGCAGAATTTATCAATATATCTATATTGAAAAAATTTTAAATGTTTGCAATTTTTCTTCATCGAGCCCCTTTCAACGAACCATTTCTTATTCAAGTGTTTGTTACATGTTTCACTTTTATCTACGTCTCCATTCGATGATATAGTTCGTTCAGTCATTTGGCATTGATCCTCGCACTTTTGGTAAACATAAATGCGGCAAACTAGTATTGATTCAATACATGATATGGCGCTGATGCATGATAAGCAAAAGACATATATCCATAGAAGGGAATGGTTGGCTGTGTGGGATGCTAAATCCTTCGACATTTTTGACAAATAAAGCATTATTGATAGAAAACTGGTTGTAGAAAAAGTGACTTTCTGTTTCGTATCTGGGGGCAAAAGAAAAGTAGCAATCGTTACACATGTTAGTAAGAAAGGTGGAATAAGTATTATTATTTTGGACTGTGCTGATAATTTTGTTAGTGTTAAGTGCCACGACGCGTAAAATATTCTTTCATTATGATTTTGTAAAACTTTGTCTATTTCTACATTCCAGTTTCTTAAGGTAACTTGTTTTTTAAATGTTGTAATTGTTTTTATTCTCACGTTATTTAGTTTACTTAACGGTAAACAAATGTGTACTTCGCAAGCCTGCTTGTCAAAAGGATATTTAGTATTGTCAATTTTACAGTGGATGGTATATACCAACGTAGTGGATGTCTTTATTGTGCCATTGGATAACATCACTGCTTCGGGTATTGGAGTACTGACGTTATATATTGTTTCAGCATTACACACATATGCATGAGGTTCCCAAACTTTATTCAAAGGCATTTTGATTGATGATATATTATCAAATTGGCTTTCATTCCACCTTAAGAATTCATCAGTCCATCTGTAACCAATAAGGAATTTTCCAGTAAGTAATCCAGCTCCTAAATCTAATTTGTAAATCTTAGAGGGAAAGACAAATAAATGCACATCAATGATTGTGTCTGTGTACAGAACGGGTTTTATATTGTTGCTATAATTCTTAAACAGGAGCTCTCTCAACTCACGCTGCGAATCCCTCGAGGAAGAGTGCAAAATACATAGCAAAATATACCAAAGCATCTGAAGTATAAACATGCTTAGATAAGTGTAATTATGCAACAGTAGGGAAGTGAAAATACCTTTTAAAAGATAAGCAATTGATGGATCAGCAGTGAGTTCCAATCAAGTATACAGACGAAGATCTTTAGATAGGCAACTTAAACCGAATATATATGTACAAACACTGAAAAAGAACACAAACAGATATATAAATATATATATATATATATATA
>NC_068995.1:38315759-38317084 GCF_001194135.2 Octopus bimaculoides | reverse complement strand
ATATATATATATATGTATATATATACATATATATGTATACATACATGTATGTATGATGATGACTTTTCATCATTATAGATGTACATACATACATGCATATAAACAGATACACACACATACACGCACACACGCACACACACACAAACATATATATATATATATATATATATATAACTGAAAACACGCCCACAAGTATATTTATATATTCATTAAGACGTGTGTGTTTCAGCTTAGAATTGATTTTGCCAACGCGTAGTTCATATTCATAGAGCGTATCATAAATAGATGCAGAGTAAATATGTATAGCTCAAGAATAAAGCAATGATAAATAATCTGTTGTAGTCTATGCACAAGGTCCAGAATATTGGGAGAGGCCCCAGTCGAGTAGATCGACACCAGTACGCAACTGGTACTTAATTTATCGACCTCGACAGGATGAAAGGTAAAGTCAACCTCGGCGGAATTTGAACGCAGAACGTAAAGATAAATGAATTTTGGGGGAGGGGGAAATAAAGTTAAATAATTAAATTGTCACTAATTTATGATGTTGAATTAAAAATTTTAGTAAGATTTTAAACGACATAATAAACGAAAGGATAAGTAATAAATAAAAACAAAGCTATCGGAAACACAAATATCTAAAATATAAATAATAATAACTTCATTAGTGCAACTTCCTAAAGTGTACGTTATGTATTGTCCTTAGGGTTACACTATAATTTGTATACGTATATTATACACGCATAAACCCAAATATATCCATCTATATATATATATATATATATATATATGTGTGTGTGTGTGTGTGTGTGTGTGTGTGTGTATTGGAGAATTTACGAAAAACAACAGATGAAGACAGGTGGTGTAAACAACAAATGGATGCATTAGTATAACGCTAGAGCCTATGCTCATCAACTGAAAGGAACACAGAAAGAAACGAGAGAAAACAATATAAATGTAGTGGTCAGCGAGCTATCATGGCGAATGCCGCACAGAAGGATCACACAGGAAAGCTAAGAAAAAGGGGAGATAACAAAAAAGTGGTGAACCCTAGACGAGAAGGTGTGTGTTTGTAAGAGTATGCATGTGTGTATGTAGGTGTGAAGGTATGAGAATGTGGGGAAGGGAATTGGTCAGTGCTGGTGTGTGCATGGTGATGTGTTGTGAAGTAATGTGTTGTGTGATATGGTGTAGCTTGGTGTGATGTTAGGGTGTTGGGAGGTGGGGGAGGTGAGATTGGGGAAAGCATGGGTGGATGTGGGTTAGGCTGAGGGTTGGGGGTGGTGGTAGAGGTAGAGGTAGTGGTTTGTGTGTAAGCAGAGGTT
>NC_068995.1:38314196-38315309 GCF_001194135.2 Octopus bimaculoides | reverse complement strand
AGATTCCACATTCGAGTTATCTCTATTTCCAGGTCTTTGTATTTTGAAAGGTTTTCCATTTCTTTTAGAGAAACGTTGTCATCTGCTGGTATTGATACATCAATTAGAAAGCATTTTTTTCTTCATGATCTTTGACAACTATATCTGGTCTATTTGCCTTAATTTCTCTATCTGTGTGTATTGGCATATCCCAGAGTATGGGTGCTTTCGTTATTATTATTATTATTACTATCATTATTATTATTATTATTATTATTATTATTATTATTATTATTATTATTATTATTATTATTATTGTTATTATATTTAGGTGGAGGAAAATATCTTGCTAAAAAAGTGTTTGTGTGTGGGGGAGTGTGTGTGTACATATGCAAGGTGCGATAGGTGTATTGAGACCATTTTATATTCTTAATATCACGAATGCACATAGTTTTTTTTTTATTTTGTCGACCACAAAGTAACGGTAGGGTCAGTTGGGCAGCGTCTGTGAGGATAACAGCACCATGACGCAATTCAGTCTGCCAGAAACCTGGAAATTTGGAAACGAAATGCAGTGCAATCATTTCAGAGTATTTGTGTGCCAGTGTGAGGACAGTGCGCTCTGATGAAATGTACGGAGTGTGATAATAATCAAACAACCAATCAGCATCATGGTGTTTGGAGTGATACTAGCAAAGACTTGCATCAATTGCTTGGATGAGGTAATGAAACTCTGCTCCAAGAGAATGACTTCAGGAAGACCCTATATCTGGCTGCAGGAGTCTACACCATGCAACACAGACAGGAGGCCCAGTCATGGGTATCAGACAATTTTTGTAGTCACATCACCTCTAACTCACCAAACTGCCACCCCCTTCATTAATATGCGTGGGACACAGTTGAGCTAGAGACCAAGAAAATTCCTCGTAATAACAAAGATGAACAGAAGGCAAGAATTATGGCAGCATTCACCAACTTAAGCGAAGAGACCGTCCAGAGGACTTGCAGGAGATTCCGAAGTCTTCTGGAGGCCATGGTTGAAGCCAATGCCGATTTTTACTGGATGAATTTACTCTTTCTTATTTCAATATATTTTAATGTAATTTTTGTAAATATATCTGTTAGAATGAGATG
>NC_068995.1:38312833-38313686 GCF_001194135.2 Octopus bimaculoides | reverse complement strand
TATATGTATATGTATATGTGTATTTGTATATGTATATAAATATATATATATTCATGTCTATGTAAGATGTGAGTGAATTTTTTTTACGTTAGAAATTGAAGCATGTTGAAATGAGACAAAAGAAAAATACATACCAACCTGGTATATATACGAGGGGGTACCAAGAAATAACTGGAAACTTTCTCTGTGGGACAAAACTTTTGTAGTTTAAGTTTCCACCGCTAGAAGCCACTTGATGCGATCCTCAGACATCAGTCTGTCACACAGTGTCGTTGTGTGAAATCATACTGCCAGAGTGCGTCTTTCTTTTTCAGTGTTTCTCCAGTTTTCGTCAATTTTTGGGATGGCTGAAACGAAGGAACAGTGTGCTTCCATGAAATTCTGATTTTTGCTAGGGAAAACGGCGCATGAAACAGTTGCATTGCTTCTAACAGCTTACAAGGAATCTGTCATGAGTAAAATACATGTTTATGAGTAGTTTTCCCACTTTAGGGATAGTCAAATGTCGCTTGAGGTCCGATGTCGCTCAGGGCGATGGTCGACCTCACGAACGAATGAAAACATTATGAAAAGTCATGAAATGATTTTGGAGAACCGTCACCGAACAATTGACGAACTTATTGATATGACTAGTGTGTACTGGAGCGAAGGATTGAGAATGAATAGAGATGCACCAAAATTTGTGCCTGCCTTACTCATGGAAGATTAAAAGCAGTCACGACTGAATGTGTGTCGGGAACTGAAAGAAGAGTTGGAAGATGATTTGGATCTTTTGTCGAAAGATCCATCACTGGTGACGAAAGCAGGTGCTACGGAATTTGCAAATGTGGAAGAGATGTAAAAAAAAAAAAAA
>NC_068995.1:38311174-38311953 GCF_001194135.2 Octopus bimaculoides | reverse complement strand
ATGTATGTATGTATGTATGTATATATTGGCGAATGTGTGTTTGAGCACGTGCGTGTTTCAAGCGAGGGTGCTTGAGTGTATACATATAGGCGCATGTATGGATAGGTGCGCTTACGCGAATACTGGGGACTTTTTACTTTTTACCCCTTTGCCTTTACTTTCATCCCTTACTTAGCGGTCTATAGCTATTTTGTCTTAATAACGGTCAGCCACACAGTAACTTCCCTTTGTTTAACGGTCATTTTCATATGAATTTTCAATAACCAGATAACTGAAGAGATGGCTGCGTGGGTTTCCGCCCCAGCATCCGAAACTCTGCGTTTTATCATGGCTACCGAATAATTGTCACATATTTTTTACTTATATAGGCGTAGGAGTGGCTCTGTGGTATGTAGCTTGCTTACCAACCATATAGTTCCGAGTTCAGTCCCACTGCGTGACACTCTAGGTAAGTGTCTTCTACTATAGCTTCGGGCCGACCAAAGCCTTGTGAGCAGATTTGTACACGGAAACTGAAAGAAGCCCGTCGTATATATGTATATGTATGTGTGTATATGTGTGTGTGTTTGTGTGTCTGTGTTTGTCCCCCCAACATCGCTTGACCACCGATGCTGGTGTGTTTATGTTCCTGTAACTTAGTAATAAGTACTAGGCTTACAAAGAATAAGCCCTTGGGTCGATTTGCTTGACTAAAGGTGGTGCTCCAGCATGGCCGCAGTCAAATGACTGAAACAAGTAAAAGAGTATATATATATATATACTCTTTTACTTGTTTCAGT
>NC_068995.1:38303492-38311146 GCF_001194135.2 Octopus bimaculoides | reverse complement strand
ATATATATGTCTGAGTGTGTGTGTGTGTGTGTGTGTGTGTATTATATGAGCAAAATTTTGTGACTTTTCAAGGACATTGAAAACTACATTCCTTTTAATTGCAGTGTGTCAATAAGTCCTACTGTAGAGAAAAATGGAAGATACTGCAGGAAAAACAGAAAGCAATACTAATGAAACACAGTATAGCGAAAAGGAGAGGAAGAAGGACGATGAATAGATATAAGGTAAAGATAACAGAGCGAAATTCCTATTCATTAATATTACAAAACGCAGATGCGAATTAGGGGTTAGATTGCTAGGGGAATAAACAAGATTCATAAATTACTAATTATTTAAGTGTATTCAGTAATAAACAAGGGCAAATCTTTTCAATGTGATTTTTCACAACGAGATCAGATCGGTTTGCTTGTATCTTCCAATCTGATGAAAAGTGAAGTTCCAAAGCATTGTAACGTCGACACGCTAGGCAACATCTGGTGGGTTAAAGTCCCACGAAACGTTTTTGTGTGAGGGAAGTTGTATGTGTAGAAAATTGACAAGTGTATGTACTGAGCTGCTCTGTCATGCATTTGCAGTGCCAGACTGCTGCATCCATTGATTTTTGTGGTTGATTGTCTCAAAGTGCTTTTTTGCAGGCAGCACTTTGTCTTTATATGTGAATAATATCCTTTGCACTTTAATAGTGATTTAACTTTTCCCAATCTAGATTCCATGAGTACTCTTCCTGGCTTAATGTTTCCTAATGTGCTGTGCCTATGAGGCAGACATAAATAGCCTTTGCGATCAAAATATAATTAATATTTTATGAGTAATATTCATTTCTGTACTAACACCTGGAGACAGAGATCAAATATGTTGCTTTAATTTTGCTTTCGTTGAATTTATTACAGGAAATTATTGTCATGTATACACACCCACTGTATTGAAGTGATTTTACTGCATACAGTTTCAATTGCACATGTCATTGAGTTTTTGATGTATATGTATAAATATAGGCTATTATCACCTACAATATATGCGTGGGAATTATATATTATAATTATATATTATAAAATGGTACTGATTATATTTCGGAACTTCTTGTATTAAAATAAAAGTGTACACTTTGTTATATTTGTATATTCCTATATGTATCTATTGGGTTGAGGAATAATGCAGGAGCGTTTCTTTTTCAAATTTAAGAATGCACACAGAAAAATGGCAAAATGTTTTATGTTATTTGAAAGAGAATTGTTTGCTCTACAAGATACTATGCTTTGATCTTCTAATTTTATTGATTTGTGTGTATTTTCAGATCAGTAAAATGGAATGTCAAGTGAAGAAATCTGAGCATGTTCGATACCATTTACTTTTTGCATTTGATTGAGGAGATCAAAGCTGCTCGTTAGATTTGTGCAGTGTATGGAGAAGGAGCAATGACTCAAACTACTGTTGGTTTTCGCCCTTCAAAATGGGAATGTTTGCCTCGAGGACAGATCACAAACCGATGGACCAACTGAGATCGATGAAGAACGATTGAATCAATATCTTCAAGAAAATCCACGGCAAACAACCAGAGAATTGGAGATGGATTGTGATAAAAAAAAAACTGTGGTGAACCACCTTCACTCAATGGGCAAGGTTCATGTAAGTCAAATTGGCCGACCGGTCTGTGATCCGTCTTTCAGGTCAAAATGCTAATTTTTGAGGCGCAAAAAACAATGGCGTGTGGTACTTTGAGGCATAGCTCCTTCTCCATACACAGTACAAATATCACAAGCAGCTCCGGTGGGCTTAACACAGCGATTAAATGTAAAGAGCAAATGGTGTCGAAAATGTCCACTTGGTATTCCATTATTTTAATGATCTGAAAATATAAAAAAAATCAATAAAATTTACAAATCAAAACACGTTAACTTGTAGAGCAAAACATTCTCTTTGAAATAAAATAAAAACTTCTGCAAGTGCGTTTCATTCGTTTGTGCATTTTTAAATTCGAAAAACAACACTCATGAATTATTCCTCAACCCAATATATCTATATAAGACACACTGAGACAAATTTTGTCTGCATCCGTGTGTGTTTGTGTGTATGTATATGTGTGTGTATGTGTGTGTGTGTGTGTGTGTGTACTTGTTTCTACACCACAGATTGCCGCAACAGAAACACAAAAAAAAAAAGAAAGTGAAATAAACTATTATCAGCACAGAAGTCATCAATGAAGTTAATGCTTCTGGGTTATCAGCAATTTCAATAGGTAATATATTATTCATTGCCTAATATATTTGTTCAGGAATTGGCTCCCAAGACTTCCTGAAGTAGTTGTCCAAACACAAAATTACAGAAATGCAAGTTAAAAGTGAAAAATATCGACTTGTATTGGTTTTATAACTTGAATTGTTTGACTTTATAATACATAAAAGTATATATATATATGTGTGGGGAGGAGCGTGTGCATGTATATTTATATATCTGTGTGCGTGTGTTTGTGTGTGTGTGTGTGTGTGTGTGTGTGTGTGTGTGTGTGTGTGTGTGTGTGTGTGTGTGTGTGTGTGATCAATAAATATCCAGACTTTACCCACAGTAACAAAGCTACAATGCGCACTAAGTTTTGACGTTCTAGTTCACTTTTCGATTTTTACAGCAATACTTGGAAGGAACATGTCTAGTGTGTGATCGTCACATTCACCACGACAGAGAAATTGGAGCAGAGAATCTGCATCAAATTTTGTCAAAATCATGGCGATACCTGCTCAGAAGCCGACACACAGTTGTAGAAAGTGTATGAGAGGAGTATATGAGCCGCACACAAGTGTACGAGTGGTTCAGCTGTTTACAAGATGGCTGAAGAAAATGGCGATATTGCCGAACGTTCTGGGAGACCCGCAACCAGCAGAACTCAGAAAAAAACATCGCATATGTGCGTGCACGTCTGACGGAAAATCATCGAATCACCATCCGTGAGTCATCAGAGGATGTGCAGATTTGGTTCAGCTCAGTCCGTTATCACAGAAGATTTGGGTCGGAGACCCATGTCTGCCAAAATTGCTTTCAAAAACATAAAAACGCTCGGGTTTCAGTTGCACAAGATCTCGTTGAACGATGAAAACTTTTTGTAAACTGTCATAAGAGGTGATGAATAATTTTCTATGGCTATGACGCTGAAACGAAAGATCCGTCCTTGCAATGGAAAGCACCAACCTATCCTAGACTGAAGAAAGCACGAATGAGTCGAAGCAATGTGAACACACTATCGACCGTTTTCTTCGATTACAAGGGTATTGTTCATCACGAGTATGTTCCACTTGGTCACACAGTAAACAAGGGGAACTGCCATGACGTTTTCCCCGAAGCTATTCGTAGGAAAATGACACAATTGCATGTGTCCGGTATCTGTCAATTGCACCATGACAACGCACTTGGCTATTCAGCGGCAGTTGTTTTGCTAGACAAAGCATTCTCCAGGTCCGACAGCCACTGCATTACCCAGGTTCTGCTCCTTGTGACTCTTTACTCTTTCCAAAATCAAATCTCGCTTGAAAGGAAGATTTCAGGACGTCTGTGAAATTAAAGTGAATACAATGTGGCATCCGTGGATTATCCCAGAAAACGAGATCCAAGAATGCTTCCATCGATGGAAACAGCGCTAGATTAAGTGTGTGGCTTCCGAAGGAGAGTACTGTAAAGGAGATTAAGTGCCAAATTGGTGTTGTAGTTTTGTTTTTATAACACCAGTCTACATACTTATGATCAGACCTCATACACATACTCATCTATGAATATTTATTTATTCATACTGTGTATACGCATTCTTTGTACACACACTCACAGATATATCACCAAGTACTCCGAATTGAATGTGGAAATGGCAAGACTGTATGGGATGCGAGGGGGTAATGTAAAATGATGCCACTGGTGATCGGAGTGTATAAACATCTTGAAATAGAAATTAGCAAAATGTGGAACCTCAAGACAAAGGCAATAACTATTGGTATAGGTGCCCTAGGAATGATAGCAAAAGGGGCTAAATGCTACCTAGCTCATATACCAGGAACCCCCCAAATGGCAGAAATTCAAACGATAGTTCTCATGGGAAGTGCCCAAATCCTACGTAAATTACTGTCTTATGTAATCTCAAATTATAAAACAAACTCATAATTTTCTTATGTTTTCTTAAACATTCTCTAGACAATACTATGTGCAAAAACAAATATGATGACACCCGAGGCATAAGAGCGACATGAAGATGTAAATTGTTGTCTCTTGAGGACTCTGGGTAAGACATGGGGTCAACTTGTACAACTACAAAGCCAAAGTGAAACTTATAATAATAATAATAATAATAATAATAATAATAATAATAATAATAATAATAATAATAATAAGGAAGTTTGCACTAACTCTGGATTAGATGAAGAACCTGAAGCATCTGCCACTAAACAAGCAGAATGAATCAATCCGATTGCAAAATGACGAGTAGAAACAAACTGAGAAGCGGTGGAGACAGAAGCCTCTAAATGGATAGTATATTGTTCCAAATCGAAATGATTATGGAGCCAAAGCAATAACCCATGAGTTGCTGAGAAGTTTAGGACTGAAAGCAGAGACGTAAGGTTTCATATTAGTGGCACAAAATAATCACAGCTTGCTTACACGAAAATATCAATCAAATGTTCTATGAAACGGTTCTATGAAACGGTTCTGCCTCTAAATGCCGCCTTTGCGATAAATTTGATGAAACAATAGATTATGTCATTTCGGGATGTCCTGTGTTGACACCAAACGAACACAAAATTCACCACAATAGTACAGGACAGTATCGACCTTGGAAAACATGTAAACCCTACAAAATCGGTACTCCTGCTTACTGGTATGCAAATCGTCCTCAGCCAGTTGTTGAATGTAGAAATGTGACTACCCTCTGGGATGTTGCAGTCAACACTGGCAAAATAACCCAAGCTAAACGATCTGGCATAATTATTAAAGACAAGGAAGAAAATAGACGTGTTTTCGCTGATATGTAAAGGAATTTGACAAAGTAAGTTCATATAAAAGTGTGTCCCAGCAAGTGATTGCAACAAACATGCAGACTAAAAGCAAATAACAAAAACAACAGGAAGAAGAAGAAGAAGAAGAAGAAGAAGAAGAAGAAGAAGAAGAAGAAGAAGAAGAAGAAGAAGAAGAAGAAGAAGAAGAAGAAGAAGAAGAAGAAGAAGAAGAAGAAGAAGAAGAAGAAGAAGAAGAAGAAGAAGAATCCTTTCTCTACTAACCAGAATTGATCGAGAAAATGAGCACTGTAACTACAGATCAATACGCTACGACATTACATAAATAAAATGATAACATGTAATCAACGTGTGGTAACAGAAAATAAAGAAAGAAAAAGTGTAAACAGAAAAATATCCTCAATAGTGGGGATAATACATACAGTTACCCGCACAGACCCAAGCAAAAACGGAGTCTCCCTCACCATTATGATAATCGCTCCTTCCCGCTTGTTTTCTTTGCATCATTCTCAAATACCAGGTCATCCCATAAGTTCTGTCCAAATTTTGAACAACGAAAACAAGTGATCAAATGTTATATTTAATTGAAATTTCATCACCGATGTACTTTCCTGATTATGAATTCTTTCATAATCAGGGAATCTATGACTTCCTTCCATCTATTTACAAACTGTTTAATCCCATCAATGTAAAATTCTTTCGGTTTCAAAGGGAAGAACTCTGAAATGTCATTTTCGACCTCCTCTTGGCTTGCGAAAGTTTTGTCCCCCAAATGATTCTGTAAACTACGAAACAAATGGTAGTCTGAAGGAACAAGGTCCGGAGAATAATGTGAATGAGGAATGTTTTCCCCACCAAGCTCTACCATCTTCTGTGATGTAATCTTTGCAGTGTGGTGTCACGCATTGTCCTGATGAACTATCACTCCTTTTCGATCCACTAAAGCGGGTTTTTTCTTCAAAACTTTGTTCAAACGCTCTAATTGCTGATAGTAGACTTGAGCATTGATTGTTGCATCTCTCAGATAGAGACAAGAGCCTTTTTCCGATGAAGTTCCCTTCTCGGTTGTGGTTGAGCTTTTTCCCTTTTACCAAGCCACTGTTTACGACGTTTAACATTTCGATAGAAGATCCATTTTTCGTCACCAGTCACAAGTCTATCGAAAATAGGTGAAATGAGTTCGCGAGAATGGATAGAAGAGCAGATGTCAACTCGGGATTTGCGGTTGCTTTCGGACAATTCATGAGGTACCCACTTTCCAAGTTTAGGAAACTTTCTAAGTTGTTGAAGATGACGATGAACAGTTGTATGGTTCGAACGAAGCTCTATTGCCAATTCTGCAACTGATAATGCAGGATTTTCTTCACGTAATGCCTCAAGGTGCTTATCATCAAACTCAATTGGACGTCCTGTTCAATCTTCATCTTCAAGGCTGAAATCTGCACTTCTGAATTTTACAAACCATCTTCTGCAAGTTATTTCATTCAACCATTCTTTCCCATAAACTGAGTGTAATTTTCGAGTAGCTTTGACTGCAGAGTTTCCTTTTTTGTTTTCATAAAGCATTATGTGCCTCAATGCTCTTTAGATACTTCCATGTTAGAAAGGGTTTTAATAAAAAAAAAATAATTCTATTATTATGAAAAATAATATTTAATTAGTTCAAATGTACACAAATGCATAAAATTAATTTTTAATTCCATTAGACATTCTAAAATACTCTTAAATTTCATTTAATTTTAAAAAAGGCAAATCGGACAGAACATACGGGATGCCCTGATACACTGAGGCCAGTAATTTTATACCTATACTCATTTTCCTTTTGAAGTGAAATGTGGAAAAAAATCGATGAGGACTTGGGGAAGTAGGATGTTATCTGTCTTCAGTAGTTTTTCATACCTCAACTACACAACTTTCCTCTCCAAAGCCATCAGACTGATAAAACAACTGCCCAGCCATCTTGGTCAAACAAATTTGGCGACAAGCGATTCGAAACTGAAAACACGATCTGATAAGATCTAAATCACACTACTAATATGTTAATTGAATTCAACTTGTAAATAGGCAGAAATTATAAGCTAAAGAAAAAATACGCAACCGACAAATGAGTACTTATCGAAAGAAATAAAATAAAACATTTTCTATAAGTGTCCTTAAGATATTTTTCGAATCGCATAAAGTTTGCATTAGAACATTCTTCACAAAAACTTGCATTTACTTCTATCTTAACAGAAAAATCTTTTTACATGGTTGACCTCTCTTTCACTTTCATTTATCCATTTATCTACCTATCTATATCTATGTGTCTGTATGTATGTCTGTCTGTCTGTATGTCTGTCTGTCTGTATGTCTGTCTGTCTGTCTGTCTGTCTGTCTCTCTATCTTTCTATATGTATATATATATATATATATTTTTAAAATAACGTTGACCACTAACGTGGACAATTAATGTGCTAGAAATAGATCACATCTTGTGTCTATTAAGACCTAAATTGTTCTCAACATGAAATATAGCAACAATCCAAAACGTAAGCGGGCAAGACTGCAGATAATATTTCTGAATCTCTTTGATTCTTTAGATGTGCTGGCCTCCTGATAATTAATCAATATTAATTAATATGTGATTAATTACCAGATTTTATAATAATATTATATATATATATATATAT
>NC_068995.1:38302506-38303247 GCF_001194135.2 Octopus bimaculoides | reverse complement strand
ATACAAATGTAGAGCAAGAGGTAAAAACAGAGGTGTGGTAGAGACCAGAAGAAAAACAACAGCAAAAATAAGATAAAAATAAAAATAAAAATAAAAAATAAAATTGAAATCAAAATATAAATAAAAATAAAAATAAAAATAGAAATAAGGGTACAGCAGGAAAAAAAAATAATAATAACAATAAATAATACCTAAATGAAGGTATAGCATGTGGGACATGCAAAAATATAAAAAAAGATATATGCCAAAAAACCCTTAAAAATACAAGGCACCCAAAAAGCCTACAAACATTATAGATAGGTTCGCTATAGGCACACCAATGCACATCAATATGTGTGGGTCCGTGTGCACAGCATTACTCGGATGTCCCCTTACATACGGATGTAATGATAGTTGGCCACACAGTTGTGTATGTATGAATAAGTATGGGTATATGTGAGGGGACATAATGTGTATAAGGATGTATATCTGGATATGTATAGATGAGAATGTATTTATCCTCATTGTTACTGTTGTGGCTATAGAATTAAGAGATGTGTGGCTGCGCGCATGCATATGTATATACATACACGCACGCATGAGCGAGTGTACGGGGGATATACATAGCACGCGTGTGTGTGGGGGGGGGATGCGCAGGCCGGCTAGCATCCTGACCGGCCAGTGGCTATCCAACCGTAGCTAAGCGTAGGCAGTTTAAAACAATAGTTGCCCAATTGGAAGGAGGAAGTTAACGGTAGTAAT
>NC_068995.1:38296128-38301124 GCF_001194135.2 Octopus bimaculoides | reverse complement strand
TATATATATATTCTTTTATTCTTTTCTTTTATTGTGTCAGTCATTTGAGTGCGACCATGCTGCAGTACCTCCTTGAAGGGTCTTTTTAGTCTACTACTTATTCTATCCCATTCTTATGCTGAACAGCTATGTCATGGGGAAGTTAACACACCAATACCGGTTGTTAAGCGGTGTTGTGGTAGAATAAACACAAAAACAAAGACACATGAATACACGGATATATATATATGTGTGTGTGTGTGTAAGTACGATGGGCTTCTTTAAGTTTCCGTCTATCAAATCCACTCAGCATGCTTTGAGCAGGTGAGGCTATAGTAAAAGTCACGTTCCCAGGTATACTGGACCCGGAAACATGTGGTTGGCAAACAAGCTTCTTGCCACACAGCTACGCATCATACACCTACATACTCACACGCACGCACACACACACACACACACACAGACAGACAGACAGATAGATAGACAGACAGATAGATAGATAGATAGATAGATAGATAGCTAGATAGATAGATAGATAGATAGATAGATAGATAGATCAAGAGAGAGAGAGGAGAGAGAGAAAGCGCTATGGAGACAAAGATACATGTAGATAGACATTAATTAAAATATCTTATATTTACTTTATTGTATATTATATCTTCGAGGACTACTAAAATATATTTCCTGTTAGGAAATATAAATACTTCAAAATCTTTCTTTAGTATCGACTTTCCAAACGGTTTTCTAGTATTCTTTACAGACAAAAAAAAAACCCCAAAAAAAAACAATATCAAAAGTAGTGAAAGATAATGCATTATTGTAAATGTATAGTCACCAAAAGAAACATTCAAATATAGACTGTATTTCCTCTTAACATGTGTGAAAAGTAAGAATAACAAAAATTATACTGAAAATATTCAAAGATGTTTTGAAGTTATATGCGTGTTCTTACTACTCATTCATTGCAAATAAAAGTGGAATTCAATTGCTGCAATTGAAAATTACTTAGGTAATTCAAGATTACGACATAACTTACATTAAAACTTTACTGTTTTGATTGTGAAATACTTGTAGAAAATATAGCTATAAGGGCTATCTTTAAGCGGGCATAAATTCGTCTTGCAGCACCTACATCTAACATCTTAAATACTGGCAGACAAAAAGAGAAAGAAAAAGAAGAGCAGATTGGAAATGACGATCACTTCTCAAAACACAAGAATGCTATTTGTAACAATGCGATGGCGGATTATATATTCAGGCGTGTAAATTTTAACAATTACAGTAATCCCTCGACTATCGCGGGTGCTACGTTCCCCCGCCCCCACGCAATAGGTGAAAATTCGCGTAGTAGAAACAGTACTTTTATTGTATATTTTATTTAATTTTTTTATAATTTGTATATATTTATTTTATTATAAATGCAAAACCACACCACAGAGTAATGGACGACAGGCTTAGATAATAAACAGCGAAAGGTGAACTGCGATATGGTGAGGGATTACTCTACAGGTTGCGGCCGAAGTAACGGCCTTTTTTTTTTGTACAATTTTTATAGTTTTCTACTTTCAACAAGATGGTGCACCATCTCACTATGGTTAAAACGTTCAAGAATGGTTAAAACTTAATTTTGTGGTGAGCTGGATAGCACAACGTGGAGAGATTAAGTGGTCTTCACGATCATCAGACCCAACACCATCTGGCTTTTTCTTGTGGGTGTATTGAAAGATCATTTTTACTCCCTGAAACCGAAATCAATTCAAGAATTAAAACAAGCAACTTCTGATAAATGTTCTGCAATTAACGTGGAAATGTGTAAAAAGGTTTGTAGAAGTGTTGCTTGTAGTGTTCAGCATTGTGCTGAAAACGAAGGGGAGCGTTTTGAACATGTTAATTAAATTTTCCAATTATGAATTATGATTTTGATGGAGCATACTGCAATTTATTTTTATCTGTTCTTTTTTTCGTTTCTTTTACTACTCTAATAATTTTTTGTACAATAAGAAATTACTAAATACACGAAAATATTGTACAAGGAAAATTACTAAATAAAAAAAGGACGTTAATTATGCTGCACACAGTATAATAATTCATATGTGCACTCTTAAACCAAAGCATGATAAAGCATGATTGGTGTAATCAGCTTATTCGAAAAAGCCGGTACGCCGAAGATTCTTTTCTTAGTCAATTCAAATGTATATATCAGTTCTTAAAAATCGTAAGAATCCTAAGATTTTCCAGCCGGTTATATCCATACTGAAGTGAATGACAGCAAGAAGTATTTATAGCATTTTATACATGAGGTATTGTCATATTATTGAAGGTCATTATTATTAACTGTTTCTTTTTACGCAGGTATTATTTAACTGTCTTACACACCCACACACCCACATATATTTATGAATGTATGAATCTATGTATGCATGTTTTCTCTGTATGAACGTATGAAACTCAGACATGTGTGACTGTGAAATATGTTTTGATTTTATTATGTCAGAGATAAATTTTGACAGATCTGATGAAGTAAATTTCTTGAATGCACTTTGATCACAGTTTATGGGTCGTTGTCATGTGTTCTGGTAGTGGGCGTGTCTAGCAGGTCGATATTTTAGGGCTTGACATGTCTAACACTGTGTATGCCCTCCCTGGGTGTTTACAACGATAATACGCCATCGGTACATGGAGTGAATGCGGCGGTTCACAAAAGCCATTGGCACCTGTGCCTACACCCTCAGGAAAGTTGCTTGCAGTTCTACACGAGTTGTCGACCTTGGGACCTCCTGGTTCAGCGGTCTCTGGATTTCATCTCAGAGGTGTTCAATTGGGTTGAAATCCGGGCTGAGAGACGACTACGACATGTTTCTGCTGTTGTGCTGACGAAGGAAGTTTATGGTGAACATGGCTCTGTGGAAGAGAGCATTGGCATGTTGGAACACGTGGCTATGGTGACGCGCAAAGAAAAGCTGGTCAACGTAGCGTTGCGCTGTGATGCCACTCCCTCTGCCTACAACATTTCGGAAGACATGGGGTCCAATTCTCTGACTGAGGCCAATAGCACCCCAAACCATGATGCTTTGGCCACCGCACGCGTTTCTCTCCATGACACATGCGTCTCAGTAGCGTTCACAGCCTCATACACCACACCCTCACTCTGCCATCCGAGGTAGAAACGCAGTACCGGCTCTCGTCAGAGAAGACCATCGACCTCCATTCTTGATGCCGCCAATGTCGGTGCTGTATAACGCACTGTAGTAGTGCCTGAAGCCGGAGGGAGATTAGGACAAGCCCTGGAGCAAGACAATGGCAACGCAGGTTATTGCTGGCCAGTCGACGTTGCACCGTGTCGTCGTTTATGGGTCATTATCCAGTGCCAATGTCTCGCTAGCTGTTACGCTCGCCGACATGAATCGATCACGGAGCTATCGCAGGTGGATGAAGCATGGTCACCGGGGGTGCCCTCTGCGGGCACGGTCTGCAGTGATGTTGCTGTTGTTGTGACGTTGTTGCAGGCGATATATTGTGCTGACATGAACATTGTAAGCTTTCGCAACAACCAGGGCACGCTGCTCTGCTTGTAATCGGTCCATAGCTTGTTTTGTCTGCTTGTTCTCTTGCGTCCAAATTAGGAATGAATTTCATTCTAGTCATAAAGGCCCAACATAGAAGGGACGGCACAAGGACAGACGAACACAAAGGTAGGGAAAATCGAATGACAAAATGTATAAAACATAAAATATGCGAATGTGGAATGACAGCTACTGGAGCCCACAACGCAAGCAACTTCATTTAACTCTTTTTTTCTTTTTTAGACTAATCTTAACAGATTTAGACACTGCTTTTCTTCATCTCCTTGATCTTTTGCCGGACTTACTACACAGATATGCCTAACGCATATCCATGACATCATATGATTCACAGAAAAAAATATATGTTTATGAAGCTATGAACTTACAATTTCATGGCTGAAGTTTGGAATAAAAAAATGTGTGAAATCTCGTAATTATGTGCACATACTCAAATAAGTATATAACGCATGATGCAGATGTGCAAGTGTTTGCATTTGTGAGGGTGTGTATATATGAGTGGGTGACTGTGTAAATGAACCTGATGTTCTCTAGTAATATACGGGTTCGCTGGAGCTCGTTAAGTGTAACCCGCGGCTAATTGAGCCGTTTATTTTATATGAGGCGCTATTAAAGTATTATTGTTCTACTTATCTTCTCAAATACCTCTTTTAAAACATCACTCTTCATTAAGATCGTCTTCATTAAGAGCATAGACTAGTCTTGCAAAGTAATTTTTCCAACTGTAGCGCTTAAAAGTACGATGAGAATTAGATTACAAAATTTACTGACTCGTTTGTTGGTCAGGTTTGCTTGTCCTCTGACAATCCTTTTCTAGTAGCTTTTCTTGTTTTCAGTCTTCCTGGAGTATTTTTTTTTCTTTTTTCGGCATTGTGGACGGTTCTGTCTACTTCAAATTTATCCTTATTTAGTTTGATGTTAATTTGTGTTGGTGTATCTTTTGAAATAAACTCCCTCCTAAAATATCTGTGAAAACGGAATACCTTTTTGAACTTTCAGTGAGCTTTTAAGAGAAATTTAAGCAGGTTAACGTGATTACTTCTAATTGATTAATATAAAATGAAAACTCGGAAACTGAGCAGATGTTAATATATAGATTCATTTTTGTGGAGACCATATGTATGCATGTCCACGCTCGCACACACACACACACACACACACACACACACACACAGAGGCACATAAACACACAGTCCACTTTACGCACCTCAATGCAGCTCCGCGCATCCTGTTTCATTCATTGGGCATGAGTTAATCCGAGAATATATACAATGGTAATTTTCCAATACGCCACACAGTGGGATCGAATCACGGACTTCGTAGATATCGGAAAACTCTTTTATGATTCATGTATACCGCCTACAATTCATGTATATAATTATTAAGATTGAAATAATCACCGGCAGCTACAATTAATTCGTGCATGTACAAGCCTG
>NC_068995.1:38292445-38295970 GCF_001194135.2 Octopus bimaculoides | reverse complement strand
ATATATATATATATATATATATATATATATATATATATATATACATATATATATATATGCGTGTGCTTGTATACGTACACACACACACATATATATATGTGTGTGTGTATATATAAATAAATATGTATAAATATATGTGTGTGCATGTATATACATATATAAATATATATGGATATATTTTTGCACATTAATAGATTTTCATGCGTCTATATAGCTGTATGATTATATGTGTAACTATAAATGATCACACCCACTTTGACATACACTTAAGCACATAGATTCAGTTGATGCCATCATGCTTTATTTTCCTTTAAATAACTCTTAATTGGATGACAAGTCAGTTCAAAAGTAAGAGATATTGCTTATAGCCTACCTTTTTGTTCAGAAAGATCTATACTCATTGCTTATTCTCCAGCGTTAGGGTGTGTTACCTAAATGAATATCGCTTGCATTAAATAGTTATGGTTAGGTAACGGACGTAACTATCTTTCCATAAAAAGGCTGTTTTATTTGATTTATGGCCTAAATTACATATTTCATTAGGGACAAATGACGGAGATCTATTTACATAGCTCTCAAATAACCCATTAACATCCAGTTTTATAGATTTGCAATTCAGTTATTAGATATATACATGTGCATTCACCAACAACTAGATATATATGTGTGTGTTTGTGAGTGCAATTATAAATAAATGTATGTTTATACGTATATGTATTATAGTGTGTGTGTTTATGTATGCGTGTGTGTTTGTATGTGTATGTGTGTGCGTGAATGTGTGTCTGTGTGTGATATATCATTACTTCCTTAGAAGTATTTCCTTCAGATATAAATATCTCTCATTATATGCCAACGACGTATATTTCGTGTAGTCCATTGAGACGTTTTAATAAATATTTCATTCACAAATCCCAACATATGACTAAAGTTTGCTGTTAGTCTCCGTATTGATTTACCAGTCAGCAATTTATGCTTAAATGGAATATAAGAAGTGAGTAAGTAATGTGACAACATTATGTATTACACATTACACAATTTGTACATCAAATCCAGCTATTTTGTGTTTTAAATAAGAATGAAAATTTGCAGAATTTACATATTTCCCTGACATTAAATTCATATGTTGAACACCTCGGAAATCTGCTTTGTAGCCCGTATATTATAGTACAGTAAACACATAAAATTGTAAAAATATGTATGCTAAATACTTTTTATTTCTACCAACCGTCCTTGTGCTAGCAGAAGCATGTAACGAAGAAGTAATGTTACAGAAGGATTTGCTAAAAGATTACAATAAATATACGAGACCTGTACGAAATATAAATACAAGTGTATTTATTGATGTACATGCATCTCTAAATAGACTTTATGATTTCAATGCATTTAAAGGAATACTCGTTGGAGAAGTATATATTATACTGCGCTGGGAAGATGAATATCTTTTCTGGAACAAAACGGAATATGGAAACGCAGAAAGTATCATTTTACCTAAGACTAAAATATGGACACCAAATGTTTACATATGTAATGCTATCAAACTCATTGGCAATCATCGTTATGAACGTCAGGTTACGGTATGGCAGAATGGAGTAGTAGAAGAAGAATCGTTTTATACATACCAACTATTCTGTGGCGTTGACAATTCTCGATATCCGTTTGACGTACAAAATTGCCCCACGTATATATGCCTACCTTATCAAATGAACAACTTAACACTGATTAAATCACTTCGAACGGATCCAGTAAAAAATATGGAAGGATGGCATATTCACACGAGTACTGAACCGCCGATAACATACAATGATCAAGAATACGCAACTTTATCAATACGGTTAACTCGCACAGCTGTTATTAGCAGATTAATTATCATTTTACCGCCGATCATGCTGACGATTTTAATAACATGTGCGTTTTTCTTACCAGCATCTGCAGGAGAAAAAGTAACATTTTCAACAACTGTTTTTCTTTCTAATATGGTTTATTTAATCGACAATACTAGCTTACTATCAAATGAAGAAGAGAAAATGTGTTTGTTCCTGTTGTACCTAATGGGGCTGACAATCATGGGAGGATTTTCATGCATTAGTTCGATTTTGCTAAGTAGAGCCTATATTTATCAGAATGTACCGAGTACAACTTCGAAAATTAGTCCAATACCAGCAGCAATAACAGAGAACGAATCGAAAATAATTACTCAGAACACAAAATATTCCTTACAAAGAATATCATCATTAAAAGAGGGCAACATCTCTGTGAATGGAATGACACGATGGGAAAAACTAGACAGATTCTTTTTTGTTCTGTCAACCACAATATTTATGACAATAACTTTGACTTTTGCCATACTTTATTCTCAATGAATTTGATTGACGTTTCAATAACTGTAAAACTGATGTTGTTTATTATATGTAAAAAGTATTTTAAAATGTTTGGAATTGCTCACCCGCATTTATACATAAGGACACTCGCACATGTGCGTACACACACACACACACACGCACACACACACACACACATACATAGGGAAAATAACCAATTTTCAAGAACTCATCGATGAAAATCCATATATACTTTATCTATAAGACTCAATTTAATTTTAATCTTTTATAAATTGATTTTAATTGAGTTTTTCACCTGTAATTTTGGATTTTGTCCCTAATATTATATATATATATATATATATATATATATATATAAGTGTGTGTGTGTGTGTGTGAATATATATATATATATATATATATATTTATAAATATATATATTTATATGAGTGTGCGTGTGTATGCGTCCATGTATATATATATATACATACATATAAATGCATGTCTGTGTACTTGTGGAATTGTGAGTGTGCATATATACACCCCCCCACACACACACACACACAGGCATACACACACACAGGCATACACACACACACATATATATACATGATATATATATATATATATCATGTATGTATATATATATGTGTGGGGGGGGGGTATATATGCACACTAACAATTCCAGAAGCACACAGACATGCATTTATATGTATACATGTATGTTTACATGTATGTATACACGAACATATTTCTAGACGTTGGTGTTGAAATATGCGTATATATTGAGTACTGAAGTTTAAGTGTTTGGCCGAATGAATTGTTTTTGCCAAGTGCAAGGTTCATCGAATGAAATATCTATAATCCTTCTGTTTTTCACCTTATATGATATGCACTAATTCACTTGTATATTCATTTGACGAAAAATTGATTGCTTATTGTCTTTATTAATTGTCGAGAATTTTGTAAGCTTTCATTCAATTAAATGTTATTCGTTCTTTTAATATTTGTAATTATATTTAGTTTCGACCGTGCTGAGACAAGGCCTTTAACCTTGCGTGTTGCGTGAAAAGACGCCTTTCAGATTCGTACTTATGAACCGGAAAGTTAGAGAAAATACGAAGTGTAACATGAATGAAACAAAATTTAAAAACTGTAAAATAGTTGTTATCTACATCCAATATATAATATATATATACATATATAT
>NC_068995.1:38290351-38292268 GCF_001194135.2 Octopus bimaculoides | reverse complement strand
TATAGATATATATATATATATATATATTTAACGAGAGACAGAGACAGAGTGAGAGAGATTAAGAGAGGAAGAGTCGGATTGATAGAGTGAGAGAGGGAGAGTCTGAGTGAAAGAGAGAGAGACAATAAGAGTGAGAGAGATAGTGAAAGAGAGAATGAGAGAGAGAGAGAGAGAGAGAGAGAGAAATGCTATATATTTATGTATGCGTGTATATGTATATATTTCTGAACAATTTACTTATCTATTTAGTTTTTATTATTTTCTTGGCCCCTAATTTGCCTTTCATGTGTTCAGGGTCAATAAAACGAGAACCAGTTGAACACCGAGGTCGATGTAATTGACTAATCATCTTCCTCGAACTTGCTGGCCTTGTGTCAAAAACTGAATTCATAACTTCCCTTATCATCACCACATAAAAGCTACTTCTTATTTAAGCACAAAGCATCCCCTTTATTTCGCCGCCCTAGTAAAGCCCTATTAAAGGCGTTTCCACCATACTTATTGCACTTCAGGTATGTGTACACACATAACACATTCAACCTAGCTCCTACTATGATATGTGTTCTATCATAAAATTTATATGCCCTTATACTCACTTACCCACGAAGGCATTTTCACACAGTGGGACTAAAAGTGTATTCACAAACAACAGCTCCTGTCTTTGTTACGTACGCAGTGATACTTCTGCACCAGCAGACATCTATACACATATATTCACCACCACGCTAACAAATGCACTCACAGAATACTTACCTTTATGTCCGATTTTAGAGAGACAAACACCAAAGTACAAGCATCTAAACGGTAGCATTTCCAATGATAATCTTTGTATATTCCTCTCCCCATATTCTCCTCGGCATCCGTACACAACTCTGTCCTTTGAATTTCTTTCGTCATAACTTTCTGAAAAAATAAAACTTTCTACGATTTTAAAAGTTTCTACAAATAGGTTTCAGTTAGGATTGATTACGAGTATATCGGAATTTGTTGTGAAAATGTTTATAAGAGGAAGTCAGTTGAGAGTATTTTTGATAATTGCCATGCTGTGGAATTTGTTCCTCGTACGTTAAGATGTTTTAGATTACATTGAAGAAAAGAAATACTTTTGATGACTATTCTATCCTTACCCTTTTGGAAATTATTAAATGTGTCTGTCTGTTAAAATATAATTTCCTCGGTTTATAAGATACGGAAGAGCGATACCAACAATTTACCTCTGTAACATATTTGTTTCAAACTATGTCGGAAACAAGTATTTTTTAATTTTTTTTATAAATGTTCATTTAGCAAATTCCAGAAGTGAAAGAATGGAGAAATATTGAAATGTAATATTGTTTTCAACAGAATAGTAATCTAAATCATCAAGATATTCGACGAAACACATTTGATGTGCATGAAATAAGTAATCACACGTTTTTATCACATTAAATTGCAATATAATCGCTATCTACATAATCTGAAAAGGCATTTGTAGAAACTTTCTATAAGGAATACCCATTTTTTCTGGAAGGAATGGCAAAACAAATTCGAGACATGCAAAATAAGTGAAACTTTTCTCACCCATCTCTGAAATTATGTTCCCAAAATACCCCGAAAAAATTGTATACTATATGTAAAAGTCATTTGGGGAAACTTTCATTCAAACAAATATCTATTTTTCAAAACGTTATGATAACGCATACGTGGTAGGAACACACATATGTAGTTATGCCTTTTTCTCACAGAAATTCGATATTTGTATTTCTCAGTTATTTATGATTCTCTTTCCTTTTATTTTTCAAGTGAAGTGTTAACTTTCGGATACTAAAATATTCTATTCATGGCTTGAAGAATTGAACAAATACCATTTTTGTGAAACTTCCATCGTTCTATCTAGTCAATTTAAAGTATCTTCTCTTGCATTATTATGTATGTACC
>NC_068995.1:38289698-38290341 GCF_001194135.2 Octopus bimaculoides | reverse complement strand
TGACACGTGACGAAAGGAATTATTTCTTTCTATCCGCTGGCTTCCTATAGAGAAAGCGTGATTTTTCTGTCTCTTGTCTCTTCTCTCATTCACGTCTACTAGCGTTCAAAAAAATAATAATTTTTCTATCGTCTTGGCCTATCAGCTCTTATTGTTTGTTTTCACTTTCTTGTTTATACTGTCTTATTCTCACTGTCCTGTTCTTGTTAACACTTTCACCCTCCGCAAAAAATTCCAAATTTTATTTGGTTTGCTTTGCTTGAAGGACTGTTCCAACGAAGTCGCGTATTGTCATTCCCTTCGAAACACGGAGTAAATAGATAGCGACAACTGATGAAGAGGAATATTCTTTATGTTGCATGTCTCGTTTCTCTGGGGTTTTTTTTCGTTGTTCGAATAAAAGTTCGTTTTCGTTTCTCATTGTGTTTAACGTTTTTTTTTTGTGATGTCCTGTACCCATATATGCGTGTATGTATACATATAGATGTAGCTATGGATATATGCATATATTTATATATTATTTATATTATTGTATGATCGAACGCGATGCATCCTTCTCCAAGTAAGTTTTTATCTATCTATCTATCTATCTATCTATCCATCTATGGTTTTAATTGATTAATATCAATTTCTACCCTTATTA
>NC_068995.1:38288260-38289082 GCF_001194135.2 Octopus bimaculoides | reverse complement strand
CTTTATATTGAACACTCAATATTTCATATATTCAATAAGACATATTCCATATATTCAATAAGACATTCAATACTTCATTTCATTGTACCATCCATTTTTATATTATATATTGTATATTCCATATTCTATATCCCACATTAATTTTACAAGAATATAAATAAAACATAAAAAACAGACAGTTGGAACTCTTTTAAATAAAATAATATATTCCTCTATACACAATCATACAAAACCCCTTTTTTGTATTTATTTTTACTCACATATATATATATGTGTGTGTGTGTGTGTGTGTGTGTGTGTGTGTGTGTGTGTATGTATACATATATATGTATGTATGCATGTATTAGGCAATTACATAAAGCGAGGGTAAATAATAAATATTCTGTACGTTTACACTTAAAGATGATTGGAGTGCACACAAACGTGGAAAGAGCTTCAAAACAGCAATTCGTTTGAAGAAGAAAATCATTATTCTAGTCTGTGTGTGAAATGACAAGAAGTGGACCATGTATGACCTCGTCGAACTGTTTCATATGCGTTTAACAATATTCTCTGCAGCAGATTTCTTATATACATACACATACCCTGATATACATGTACATACCTTCATACATTTTGTTGTATATAAACACACACATGAACAGAAAACACACACATATACACAAACATACGTACACATACACACGCATACACATATATAGATAGATAGACTGATAGATAGATAGATAGATAGATAGACAGACAGGCAGGCAGGCAGACAGACATACACACAGACAGACACAAAGATAGATAGATAGATAGAGAGAGAGAGAGAGAGAGAGA
>NC_068995.1:38284826-38286797 GCF_001194135.2 Octopus bimaculoides | reverse complement strand
TATATATATATATATGTATATATATATACACATATACACGTTCACATTCAGTATTATATGCATTTCAAAAAAAAAAAATTCATATTAAATGTATGAACAAATTTCAAAACTCACTGGCATTCTGTAGCTCATCACTCGCTATACGATCATTACGTTTCGGCTTTGTAATGGTGTGGGGATTTGCAATAAATTTTCTCTCCTGAAACCAAATGATGATACATATAAACAAGTTCATTATCAACATTTAGTTTATTACCATTTTTCAGGTATCTAAATTGGTAAAATAACTTATGTTCTTAACAATGCCGATTAAGTTTAATATTATGTGAATTTCAGTTGAAATATCCTTCACACTTATATAATTATCTATCTTCTATATGTAGTAGTTGCCTTGTTCATGCAGTCAACTTTAGAAGTGAAGTCTTGTCGATGTTGATTTGTTCGCAGTTGAGAAACAATTTATTACCTGGTATATGGGGATTTTGAATATACTGATTTTAATCTTCACCACCAAATGCGTATTTTATTCTGTTTTGAGCAAATACAAGGCACTAGTTGTGTGAATTGTGAGTTCAGTCACCGTGAAAAAACATACACGACTATGAGAAGTATAAGACGTGTGGTTTTGCAGGTTATAGTTTTGGTCAATAAAATTAATACCACTTATTTATTTCATAATCCATGCCCATCTTCGGCTTCACATAGAAGGGATATAAATGCTTAGTTATGTACAGGTATGGCCTACAATCTAAAAACTTTCAAAAGTGGCCACTACTGCAAATTGTGACTGTGTTTATAAAACGTTTGACGTTGTTTTGTAGATGGAGAGAAGGGAATACTCCATCGCTTCTTCAACAGAAACAAATTTAAGTAATATAATTGGTGAAACTTGATATTCTAGTATTTCTATGAATCGTCCGCATATGCATTTTTATAGCTTCAATGAAAACTATTGGAACGACTAAATTCTCGCAATAAAGACATACTAGAAATGCTAAAGATAGCTGTTGGGGCGTGTGTAGAGTTGCTTTTTCTATTTCTGCTGCATTCGTAATATAAAGAATTTACATGGTATGTTGCATTGTTTTCTAAAGGCCTGCAACTTACGACTCTATCTGAAACAAATATTCCTAAATCAGAAGTCTATTGCACATCGTCACTAGCCAATGATAATTTGAGCCCCTAGAAAGTTGCTTTCGTGATTATTTGAACTGGTATTTATTGCTGGTATCTGGCATTCTCTATGAATGGAAATATTTTCCAAAATAAACTGGACTCTAGACTAAGGATTTCGATCATGTAATTTCATAATTCCCATTTCTGCAATCTTTCATTCCTGTTGTGATGGAATAGGTAATGTATTATAAAAGAAATTATTCCTGGTTAAACTTAATGAATCATAAACTAGCTATTAAGTAATGTTAACGCATAAAAGTAATACATTCTTATCCAAATTATTTTGACAATATACAAAGATACAATAGCCATTGCGTTGTAAATGAGTGTACATAGCATCAACATGGAATAGAAACAGATAAAAACAATGACTAGAGTACGTATAACACAACTAAACTAAAATCGAAATTCAACATGCTGCGAGTAATCACTTCAATAAAAAAAAAGCACTATCGAACATTATCTGCGAAATTTTAATACAAAAGGCGCAGGAGTGACTGTGTGGAGCAATGCTTTAATCGAACATTGTAAATATAATGAAATTATTATTGTATATTTGAAATTGTAAATATTTAATCGATACAGCTACTTCACCCCTTTTATGTTGGTCTGTCCTTGTTTGTCCCCTCTTTGTAATGCCTTTATGGCAAATATTTATGAAATAAAGTAGCTTGCTTACCAACCACATGGTCCTGGATTCAGTCCCATTGCGTGGCACCTTGGGCAAGTATCTTCTACTATAGCCTCGGGCCGACCAAAGCCTTGTGAGCGGATTTGGTAGACGGAAACTGGTAG
>NC_068995.1:38278328-38284816 GCF_001194135.2 Octopus bimaculoides | reverse complement strand
TATATATATACATATATATATATATATATGTGTGTGTGTGCATGTGTGTGTGTGTGTGTGTGTGTGTGTGTGTTTATATGTTTATGTGTCTGTGTTTGTCCCCGCCAACATCGCTCGAAAACCGATGCTGGTGTGTTTACATCCCCGTAACTTAGAGGTTCGATAAAAGACACCGATAGAATAAGTACTAGACTTACAAAGAATAAGCTCTGTGGTCGATTTGCTCGATTAAAGGTGGTGCTCCAGCATGGCCGCATTGAAATGCCTGAAACAAGTAAAAAAAAGTAAATCTCAGCTGCGATTAAGAGTTAAAGAAAATCTAATATTTGAAGAAATCCAAATTCACTGACGTGAATCAATATGATTGAAGTTATAAGTATTTAATAAAAGATATTTCTCGCTTTCGGTTCATATATAGGAATACAATTTATAACTGTGTTGAACATAATTGGATGTTCTATTGATTACAGTTATTAAAAGGAAATATATTTCGGATGATATAAGGAATTCCGTGTTGCGTAATCTTCTATAGATAGAAATAAAGATATTTAAGGCAACTATCTTTTTCTTCTTTGAAATTTATGGGTGTCGTAATATAAACATTATATGTCAAGAGTCGTGTGTAAGTGTTCGAGATATCTATATGTCGTCTTCAACTGAAAACTATTTAGTTAAGATTTGTAGTATTCAATAATATTAACAAAAATAAACGCACATATTTCAGCCTAGTATTCCAAAATGAGAAATTGAAAGGTATAGATTCCACAATTTATTTCAGCATTGCATTCCATACTCCATTTTTTTTTAATACATATGAAAAATTCAAGAATCTTATATATAAGACAACCCAATCCTTCCCGGCATAAATACTACTGCTACTTCTTAAAGGTAACTACGATGAGAAAACTTCAACGTCTCAATGCCAGATGTTTGAGGATCGACGGAAAATTCTAAAATAGAAAGCATTGTTGGATAATATTGCTCTTTTTAAGGATATTTTTACTCAATCAATCGTCTCTTTAATGATCTAAACAGTAAAAACAAATGAAGGTAACCAAAACAAGGAAGTAATTTTATCAGGCGTTCAATTAATTTTTTTTTATCTCTGTAGCAAATTAGAATCATACAAAATGATAATTGAACTGGCATTCCGTCAGTTACGACGACGAGTGTTCTGTTGATCTGATCATCGTAACTGCCTGCACGTGCAAATTAACGTACAAGTGGCGAGCAATGCAGAGACAAGTACAACTTTAACGTTGTTCTCAAGGAGACTTACCGTGACAAAGTTTGACCTTTCAAACACAGATATAACTTATTTATGCCAATTTAGTAGACTGGAGCAACGTGAAATAAATTATCTTGCTCAAGTTCACGAATTTCTGCCGGGAATCAAACACATGACCTTACGATGCCGAGTATCGTTAACCACGAAGCCACGCGCCTTCACATGTAGAAAGGTACACTTAAGTAATTATATCTAAAATGTTGCATTTTAAAATAACTGCATAAAGCAAATACATCCATATTGCCTCTTTAGACTTTTATAGCATGTTCAAACTAGTATAATTGTGTCTAATATAATTGCTTAATATCTCCCAATACGTTTCTTATGCTATATAAAAGGGTGGGAAAATTCAGGACATGTATATAACGGAATTTATGTGTATTTTGTATAAAGGTTGTCCACATTAAGTGTAAAGTATCATTGAAAGGTTTTGCAGGAACATCTATATCATATGAGAGATTTGGTTAATGTATATATCAATAAAATATTTATGGTCTATAATTTAACTCTTGTCATTTATCGATTTTTGGTACTTCCTTAATTATAATTTTGATAATGATCTACCTATCTATCTATCTATCTATCTATCTATTTATCTATCTATCTATCTATCTGAAGGCATGTCCGTCTCTCCATATATATATATATATATATATATATAATCTGCATGGCCACAAAAATATAAATTATCGCAGCACAGCTTACTCTCTTCTACATGGCTCTAAAACATAGCATATTGCTTTCTGTCGACGCTGCCTTCTTTCAAGTTAGTTTTGTAGCTGTTGCTATTACTGCTGCTGTTTGACGCGCTGTTGGTTCACCCACCGGTGCCGTTTCAATCACTGTCGCTGCTGTTGTTATTGTTCTTAGTGCCGTCGCTTTTCTTGCTGCCAACGCCACCACTGCTATCACCAGAACCAATCACCAGAACCAATCACCAGAACCAATCACCACCTTCACCACATACAATACATCATTGGATTTGTATTAACTCCATTACCACCAACAACAACAAACACTCATTGCTACCCCCGCATGAACATCCTGCCTCTTCCCGTGGTTTAGAGGTTCTCAGTAATACTTTTAAAGCTCTGAACCAACGAATAAAGAGACAAACAACAACAACAGCACCAACTATATGTCCGTCATTTGGTAGCAACAGAAGTCTTGTTAACGGTAACTGCGCTGCCAAAGTCACATCCAGCAATAACAGCAAAAAAGGCAGGGATACAAAGAGAAGAAGCAGCAACAACATCAGCGGTAGTATGAATGACAGCGGCCGCAGCAACAGCAGCGGTTGTGTAAACAACATAAATAACTCAGCTGTAACACCGTCAGGTCAAGGGTACATGCACTTCATGCGGCCCTTTCAAGCATTCACAGGTTCTCATGTAGGATACCAGAGCGGCGCGACATCACGTCTGTGGCCAAAAACGTATGGCCTGTAAAAGAGGTGACGCCATACATAATTAAACTGAGGTTCCTAGAACAACCGGAGCCATAACTCAACGGGAGTAAAAGATGTATGCTTTGCTCAGCTGAAAGTGAAAGATTCTTGAAAATCTCAGTTGACCCGGGTACCTTTTTAGAATGCAAGAAATTGATGTTTAGTCTGTGCCCTCACTAGAGGAATTCATGTTGAAACATGCAATTGCTCATTTGCCGGATAGGGAAAAGCTACCATCTTCAGACATCATTAGAAAGAGTGGTAGACATCGTTAGAACAGATATATGGAGGATAACTCAGCTTCGCTTAAGGTTTTGCAAGTAGAGTTTCGTTCCGGAAACTTTTGTTTACAAAATTAACTGACCCTGACCATTTCCTTAGAATAGGTCTAGAGAGTCTGACGTGTCACCTATACAGCTAAGGGTTTTATAGTGCGAAACCAATGATCATTGTCTGGCGTCTATAACAAACAACCTCTTAAATATTACCACACTATATGATGTACTGATCTATCTATCTATCTATCTATCTATCTATCTATCTATCTATCTATCTATCTATCTATCTCTCGGCCATAGGAACTACTAACGTATTGTCTGTATATCTATCTATTTATTACGGACATAAGAAGCTATCCACATTATAAAACAGACCCCAAGGTACTCTATCTTACAAAAAGGACAAGATTGCTGCAGTGGGAACGGCTTTCATCATAGGTCTATTCACTGTGATTTGTCATTGGCATATACATTAACACTGACCATCACCACCATATTCACACAAATTGACAGATATATTATGCATAATACACAAAATGCTATGGTTTAATTATAGGAAGGTTTTGCACATTGTTTTCGAAACATTAGATTTCAAGATACTGGTAAATAAGACACAAGTGATGCTATTTTTCAGCAATATTTCAGTCCTGCATTAATAAAAACGGAAGAAAGCCTGCTATATATCCATTAAGTATCATTGTCTAAACGTCAAACATCGGCGTAATAGCGTGAAGTTATATAATTTATTCAATAGTGCACTACTTCTACAAATCTACTTGAAATATGAACTAAATTAACATGTAGAATACGGAAAGTCTATTACTGAATGGAATCACTCCGATAAATCAGAATAGATAGCAGCGGGATTGGACTGAACATCTACAGAGATAATTGTTGTTCGATGTTACGTCTTGTTTAATAAATTATTTTCTTCTAAATAAAAAAATATCAATAGATAATAATATCCCATACGAAGAAGCCAGAAATCTGATGGACGCATTCAATGCTGCTGATATATACGATTTTCTTGGCACATTTTCCTTGACATGAAAAGATGAAAAGCGAAGCTGGTTTTTGGGACAATAAGAGATGGAAGAAATAAACTAGGCATTTTCTAAACTAGAAAAGATGAAAATGGAAGTTGATTCCGGTGAGAATAATAGATGGAATAAATAGCACTACACGTACTCCATGAAGCACAGTCATTTCTTGCAGTCCTACAACATGAATTATAATAACTAGCGCATGTAACATAATATGCTTCATTATTCTTAGGTACGTACTTTTGATCAATGTTTTGCAACTTGTGTACATTATGACCAGTGAAATATTTGAAGCTTCAGTCGACGTCATCCTAATATCTCCAGTCTCTCTATATATATATTATTTAAAAGCAGCAAAAATATCACAAATCTGTTGCTCAGAGTTTCACGTTTCCGTTCGTCGGACTGTTTTGTTTAGAATGGTGCAAGATATATGCAGAAAATCCAAATGGTGCAAGTTATATGCAGAAATCCAAATACTTTGATAGATACACATTTGAAATTGGTTTTGTTTCATTGGTCCTTTCAACTAACCGGTTGTATGAAATAACTAACTGCAGTTTAAATTCATAGTATATGTATATGTATATGCGTGTGTATATGTGTATAGGATATAAGTTAGGAGCAATGTAACCATCTATGAGATAGATATATCCAAAGGCACTATTATTTCAGTATGTATGGTCTTTTTATAAGGTATACGGTAATAGATAATTTAAACGGTAAAACCGTGGTTTAAAATATATAAAAAACGAAAAGAAATGGAGTAATAATAATAGTTAGAAGTAGATCATTGGTGTTTTAAAGTCATTTAATAACGATGAGAGTATGTTTACAGCTGTTTCAGTATATGAAGCTGGAGTAAATTTACATTTACCTAGTTGCAATAGATAGACATCATCAGAACGATTGTATGGCAAAGATAAATAGAAGGAAGTAGGAAGAAGATGTAAGGAAAGGAAAGGAAAAAAATAAAATGTTCGTTAATTCAATAGTGTTACATTTTAGCGAGATCCATAATTCCATACATCAGTTGGAGGATAGAAGAGAAGAGAGTTAGTTAAATCTAAGGTCTTATAATTATTTAGTTTCATAATTTCACGTGTCGTAGGTTCTAACCTCTGGTGCTAATTGCTAGTTGACCGCCGGTGTAATCTGAGATATTCATCACTATTAGGGATATCCGGTGTAGTTAATTCGACCTATGTGACACTAATTTATAGCCTGCAGGTTAGTTCCTGTGTTTCCATGGAAGCCGTAGTATACGGCTAAGGTTATTATTTAATATATTTATATGTGTATGCATATGTGTATATACAATTTATATATGTAGGCATGTATTTGCGTGCATAATTTTGTGTATAGTTGTATGGTGTCTCTAAGTGCGTGTATTTGTATGTATGTTTGTATTTTTGTAGATATACATGTAATATTATGTGAGCGTATCTAAGCTTCGTTAGATACTTATTCAATCACCATCATTTCACTCTCTCTACTTCTATCTCTTTTTGCTCGTTCTCTCTCTAATTTTCTGTTTTGTCTTACTTTTATTTCTTTTCTTCTTTCCCCCACTTTTTTTTCTTCCCTCCTCCACTTGTTTTTCTCTGATTTTTTTTTCCTTTTCTTTCTTTCGCCTGTAACAACTAACTTGTATTAGCATACACTAGGTGATTTCGTGCGCGTGCGTGTGTGTGTGTGTGTGTGTGTGCGTCCATACATATATATGCATTTGTATATATTTACGAGGAGTGTATCTAAAGTTTTGAGTCTCTAAGTCCTTTGAACCTTGAAGTCTTATACCTTCATCAGAGGTTTTGTACCATGTTTTGCGTTTTCTTTTTTTTTGGGGGGGGGGGCTAATGACTTTTCATACACCCCTCTATATGTATGTAGTCATGTACCTGCATATGTATGTTTAGAGTATATACGTATATTATAGATTGTTTGCTATGTGTACATGTTGTGTGAAGATTATTTTAAACGGATATATCTTTTAATTTATTAATTTATTATTATTTTTATAGCTAATTATTTACAGTGTGTATTCAAGCCTTTTTGTTCTTTATTAGCTATTTTTGATTTAAGGCTTTTTTCCATGTTTATAATAATATGAATTTAAACTGCAGTTCATTATTTCATACAACCGGTTATTGAAAAGACCCTTAGTTGTCAGAACCAATGAAACAAAACCAATTTCAAATGTGTATCTATCAAAGTAATTGCATTTCTGCATACAACTTTGTCTTTCTCCATTCTAAACAAAACTCTCCGACGAACGGGAACGTGAAACTCTGAGCAACAGTTTTTGTGATATTTTTGCTGCTTTTTAATAAAGCTTATGACCCTACCTCTGATATTCTAGTACTATTTTCCCACCTTGTTTCGCATATATGTGCTTACACCGGTATATATATATATATATATATATATAT
>NC_068995.1:38270113-38278310 GCF_001194135.2 Octopus bimaculoides | reverse complement strand
TATATATATCACTTGGACGACTGGATCGCCAAAGCTGCCTGGTGCCCAATCGTCTCCGCTGGCCATAGCATTCGCTCCGTTCCCCACGTGATCTCACCATTCTCTTCCACGTTGTTCCAAACATCAAATCACCTTCCCACCTAAGTGTACTTCCGAGTGGTATAGTCCGTTCACGTGGGTCCATCGGTTTTCTGTGAACCTTGCGACATGTCCGCTCCATCGTCACTTTGCGTGGGAGTACGAAAACGAAGTACATGCTGTCTGAGGGCGTAGCGATCGGTTGCTTCACAATCAAAGCCAATGAAATAGAAGTGTCGAGCTGCTAAGTGTATCTCTGTGAAGAAGTGACAAAGAATCGAGAGCTGGAGAATGAGTTCTCGCAAAGGGTAAGTACAGGAGTGAGACCATTGAACACGGTGAAGGCTGTGCTGAAGGCGAACCTAGACAAGGCAACAATCGTTAATCTCTTCAACAATACAGTCTCACCTGCAATGTTATGTACTTGTGGAACGTGGGGCTTGACGAAGAGTGAAGAACAACATCTGCTTACGGCACAGGAAGCCATGGAAAGATCGATGATGGGAATCTCGTTAAGAGATCATATCTGGATTTACATATGTGTGCGTGTGTCTGTGTGTATATGTATGTATGTATCTATATATGTGTGTGTGTTTGTATGTGCATGTATCTTATATATAAATAGCAATTTTTGTGCATCTAACCGTCTTTCCGTCTGTCTGTTACCATCTTGCCGACTAAATTATCGAAACAATCTTCACCAAACGTTGTGTACATGTTGAACTACCATCTAGTTAAATTATAAACTAATCAGATTTCAATAAAAATTGATAATTGACCGAATACGGGGGTTGGACTGTTATATGATAAAATGAGAGGGGTGCAATAGTATAGGTTCAGGGAAATGTGGTACAATGTGGGTGGCTGATACTAGGGAAGGGGAGGAGACAGGAAGTGATAGAGATACAGGGGATATGAGAGGGAGAGAGAATGACAGAGACACATCCACATATATACATATATATAAAAGTGTGTTTGTGTGTGTGTGTGTGTGTGTGTGTGTGTATATGTGTGTGTGTGTGTGTGTGTGTGTGTGTGTGTGTGTGTGTGTGTGTGTGTGTGTGTGTGTGTGTGTGTGTACACCTTCCTTATGCATTCGAAAATTGAGTTGCCGATTTTGAAGGATGCGGTGTCAAAAGATTCAGTAAACTTACGACTACTAAATAAACTTTATTTGCATTGCAACAATTTCGCATTATAATATTTTCTATAATTCAACTACCGTAAATATTTTATACCACGACGACAACGACGACGACGCCCCGTTTGCTATACATGTGTGTACGTTAGAAGTTACCCATTTCTCTACACGTTATGAGGAAATACAATCATTCACTCTCTCTTTCACATGCATACGTACACGCACACATATATACATAAAAGATGTATACTTGTGTATTTGTAAATGAAATGGATTTGCAGGGAACGAACATAAAACTAAACGAGTGGAAACATATTACTGTGGCTTGTATTTTACGTTTTACTTTTTCACTTCAAATTAGACGTACACCTATATTCACTGATCAGAATGTGTGAATGTTCATCAGGTTTGTTCCACAGAGGACTTTTCACGCAAATGTTCAAAAATTAGGAATGACTTTGTTGTGTCCAGGGAGAGACATAATGCCAATATAATTAACACACACTCGAACAACTTTGTTCCTGATTAAATTCATTTTGTAGTTGAGTTGTATCAACTCAACTTATGAATTACCCAATTAAAAAATATCATGGGAAATAAAAAAAATATCAGGAAATAAGCAGTAGTACAATTTATTTCTACAGAACACCATTTATTAAACAAAAATATATTAAATCTATATTAAAATTGAACAGCATTGAATGGAGATTTCCATGCCATTCTACGCTATGAATTTTAAGTGTTCACATAAACATTTGATAAAATAAAGATTTACTATTTTCATAAGGAATACTCATTTAGAGCTGTATATTTTTTAAAGACTTGAAGAATATTCATTATATACATATAACAAAACTCTTTTCAGTATGTTAGAATATGATGCTGTTTCACGTTTCTCTTCTTTTCTAATGAACAAAGTAATAAATGTAATCATTTGAATCGGCAGTACTACACACTATATATTCAATATGCTAAAATAGACAATTTTTCATCATTCGTGAACGAGATAAGAAGACCAATCAAAAATGCTAGCTCCTATGTGGTGCAACATTCATCTATCTATATTTATGGTAAAAGAATTACTTTGAAAAGGTGAAATATATTCTAACAATGTCTTGCAACTTATAGATTCTGTACAGATACTGAAGATTTTATATGTATATTATATGTATATTAGAAACGAGTATTTGATTAATGAAACGAAATCTTTACATTAACTTAATATATTTTTGTTTCGTTGCACATTACACTGATATTTTACAATTGTAAAGAATCTTCTGTGCATTCATTTCGTAATTATCAGTTGTTGGTCCTGGCTAAAACCAAACTATTTTGTAGATGTTGACATTAGTCAAAACCCAAGGAATTAATACTATTTTGATAAAAGAAGCACCAAGAATATGCAACCATATTTCATTAAACTATGTAAACAAAAGTTAGGATTCTTTTTCAGTGAATTGTTCAAAGATTTTGTATTTTTTTTGTTCCAATATACATGGTGTGAGCTGAAGGGAAAATTGCTAACTTTATATACGATGGTGTGATGAAATGTTTCTGGGTTTAATGGCATTGCGAAAGGCCTGGTTGCAGGCTCAACCTTTCGAGTCCTTTTACAGGGCTTAGAAAAACTGAAGCACCAGCGCAATGTGTATCTGAGAGTGGAATATGTTAAATATAATTATAATAATCTGATCCTCCTGTATTTACTTTTACACAACGCCAAGAGCTTTTCAGCAACCCCACGTAGATTAGGCTGATACTTTTCCAATGCCAAACAGAATGGAAAACGATGAAAATGGCTTTTGTTTGATATAATAATTGAAAATCCTGTCTATGCAACAAATCTCTAAGTGGATATAAGGTAAAGGAAACGAAGATACGTAGTGGGTTGATAGATTAGCACGAAAATGCGGCACATCCCTCTTAAACCTTTATGCTATACGACTGACTTATTTCACTATTGCATATTAGAGTCGTTAAGTGTAGAAAACATGAATGAGAAGTATTTCACAATGAATAATTCTAAAAATCAGGGTGTTTAAAATCAAGCGCAGCGCAAGTCATCAAAAACATATACAAATCCTGACATATCAAAATTACAATGAAGTATTTCTACTACACGTATATATCATATAAAAAAGTAAATATATAGGAAATTGCATGAATTTGTCGTCATTTTACATAGATGTATTACTATGAATTTACGCAGGACATTATACATTTCCACTAACCTTTTCATATTTACTTTGGAATTCAGTTTTGTTTTCTTTTTATCGTATTCATAACTGGGTTCTCTTTCAATTAAACGTCTTCTTGACGTCTTCGCTAAGTGGAAGAATATTATTATCTCCACATATTTTGACTTAGCTGATGTTCAGAAATGAAGGCATTTCCTGTTTAGGCAGGCTGCCTAAATTGACAAGCGACTATGGCATGTGTTTTCATAGAACATTTAGAAAGAAGAGAAGTTATATAAATGAAGTAAATTTTCCTCTTGCATCTATATTTTTCATGTCATCGGTACCGCGATAATTCTAAAAATATTAATGAAGTCTCTCTCAAACCACACTCTGGCATCTTAAAAATAAACGAACAGACTACATGATGTATTTATAATCTAATATATCTAAACTAAAATTTTACTATGGTTATGCCCAAATTTTTTTACACTTAGGCCTGGTAGATCAACAGCTACTTTTGATTAAAAAGGAAGAACAACCGAGGTCGAAACCTGACATATGTGTAACTATTAAAGGTAGCATATCATACAAATGCAGACAGAGTAGTGGGACATCAAAAGAGCAGTCAGTTCTAGTTGGTGTAAATGTTTCGTGCTTTGTGTCGCATTTACAGTAGTTAAATAATTACCACTTCAGCCTGAGTCGGCACTGATTATTAGAATATAATGCTATGCTTTTATGGAATATAAAAACAACAACTCCAAATCAATACAGTTAGCAGAAAGTGAAGGCAATTATAAAGGACACATTTACGAAATTTCACATATACTGAATACATGTCTTATAGAGTTTCTATTTAATTTGTTGCTCCCTCGATCAGAGTTTCGATTTACATATTTGTCGTTCATGTGAAACTGAAAGCATAAACATCTACACGAATAATAATTGAAACTTAAAGCTATTTCGGTACCCAGGTAGAGATACGTCATTCCTTTTGTTAAAAAGTGTCGTTCATGAAATATTTTGCCAATAAACACCAGCTTGACGGAATCTGCATGCAATATGGTGTTTTATCAAAACCAGCTTACAAAGCAAGCTCGTAAAAAAAAAACCGAACGACTATATCCCATTCGATTGAATACATCATTATGCGAGATAAATATTCTGGTTCAATTGCTATAATTTTCATTTTTCTCGCAGCTCATGTTTTAGCAATATGTTATAAGAATCGTGTCAGGTTGTCCGTTTTCCGATAGCTTTCTCGCCCATCTAGATCTGCTAGTATGTTTTCGTTATCTAATCAGTAATTTTATGCAATTGCATATTAAGAAACGTCAAATTGGTATAAAATGGAATTATATGTTTCATTGGTTATTGTAATGTGTTATATCCACTTATGTTTCCAAACAATGCGCATCATCATACAACTGTTCCATAAGTTTCTTTATAAAGTTTGCTTCAAGCATACAATTGCATTAGTTGGGAATGTAGCTCAGCGTGTTTGGCGTTTAATCGATTAAACGTGCAGCACTATACTGGAAGGCTTACATCCTTCGTGTGTCTATCTTCAACCAATGCTGCTGATTCTATTAAACATTTGAGTGGAATAAAACACTTCATAATGGAGTACCAAGCAGTATGCCACTGTTCCGAGAATCAATGTCATGATATAACGGTCTTCAAACAAAAACTACACCTGGCATCACTATTTTCTTTGTTGTTCCCGTTGAGTTATTTCTAGTATTTGTCAGCTTATTAATCATGCATTATGCCCCGCAATCATACCTTGACATATCTTATCACTAACACATTCTTAACACTAACACATTCTTAACACTAACACATTCTTAACACTAACACATTCTTAACACTAACACATTCTTAACACTAACACATTCTTAACACTAACACATTCTTAACACTAACACATTCATTCTCTCAACAACTTTCTTATTTTATAATCTGAATGATACTGATAAGACATTATTTATTCCTCTATATTTAATAGTCACCAATAAATAAGTAAAAATATAGTATTTCAAGCCAAAATTAAGTGAAAATATGCTAAAATCTTTTATTTAACGCCATCGGATATGGCTTTCGTGTTCCAATCAATCAGACATTAGTAGTCGACAATTTGATGAACTTCAGCATCAGTACCAAAGTGTCACGCTATCTCTAATTGCGTGTTCCTGTATCATAGCTTCCGTTCTTAATTTCCTAACGTTCGGTATTTTCAAATAAGCATGATAAATCTTCGATGTTTCTCTCTCTACAATATTAATCCTGCTTATCAGATATTTGTCGTAAATTAGCTACACGCAATACACAACTGTCCAGTATCAAGAAAGCAAATATTATAATAAAATATTGAGGATTTTAGAATGTCGATGTTTACGTAGTAGTTGCTTTGAACACATAATAGAAATGAGAAACGATATTGTTTTCTTTTTACTTATCGGCAGAGTCAGGAAGGATGTTACCAATATAGGTCTGTACAGTTTGTTTCTCGGCTCACCCAAAACGTAGGTTATAAATCACTACATATTTCCAGAATAGAGTTCCTAATTATCATCACTCCTGCGACTCACAACGCTATTCAAAGGGATAGGCGCCGATTTGCGAGCCCACTGATTTTTGTATTGGTTGATGTTTGCTCATCGTCTCTGAGAACAGTTTCGATCACTTGTATGTGACTGGCATCAATAAATTGAGATAATGGCATCCATGTAAGGCAGTACGATTAACTCGCATTTTACTTTACGCCAGATGATTCTCCATGTTTCTAGTGAGAACAGTAACGCCTCAACCGTCAGTACTTACAGATGGGATGAGAGAGTGCATTAAGATATTTACTGTATGATATCAAACGATTCGTATATGTGACTATTCACTCTAGCCACAGAGCTCTCGGTGTATGCTGTGTTTGTTTGTCCGTAGACAGGATATCTCAACAACCACTGGCTGGATTCGGATGAAAGTTTCAGGGGTCTTTGGCCACGTAACGAGTACGAACTGATAAGATTTTGGGATCGATCAAGTACCGGACAAGAATTCTGGATTATTTGTTATATTTACTTTATTTACATGAAGTATTACTATCTTACGCGCACTTTCAAGTCTTTCTCTGATTATATCCCTTGAAAGCACGCTCATAGTTCCCACGTAAGTTATAGCGGCGTTACTGTTTCCAAAGTTTTGTGTTCGTTTCTCTATTATTCATTTTACTCGCGTCTTTATCTTAGTACAAACTGATGGATGAAGAAATCAAACTACCTAAACAAACGGCAGCAAAACCGTTCAGAAAGTAAATAACATTAACACATTCAATAGTAATGATAAATTTAATTTGTCCTCGACAATTTTTAGCTTTACCAATTTTGAATATGTTGCTCCTGTTTAAAACCTCTTAGCTACTTCACAATTACATTTCTAGCTCTGCCTTGAAAGAAACTTTAATTTTGGGATTCACGCTTTTGTGCGCAATAATGTTGCTAAACCTCCGTTAACAACACCGTATGCAAATCCTTTCCGTTTCCTTCACGCAAGGATAAATTTATTCTTACAGCCGTTAATGGTTGTAAAGACTCTAGATCAATGGATAGACTAAAAAAAGGCCTTCATAGACAAAACTGTCCCTGCAGACAACACACACGCATCATTACAAACATGGCCCGCATACACAGCTTCATGTTCCATGAATATCACTGGGATCGATCAGGTACCGGACAAAGATTCTGGATTATTTTCCCGTTTTTTACTTGATTTGTGAGAGCCGTCGGGTTCATTTTTAGGTATCGCGTTTATGAAAGCAGTCGAGTTTATTTCAGATATTCTCTTTTTAAAGTCACCTCCGGCTAATCGTTGAGAGCAAATTGGTGTTACCTTGCCGGAGGTTTGCGCTCTCTGAGTACTATTGTTATTATTATTATTATTATTATTATTATTATTATTATTATTATTATTACTGTTATTATTATTGGTAGTAGTAGTAGTAGTAGTAGTAGTAGTAGTAGTAGTAGTAGTAGTAGTAGTAGTAGTAGTAATATGTTCGCCTTACCTCTAGGAAGAGCGTGAGAGAAATGGACAACCGCGTACTCGAGTTCCGGACTTTTCAGAATACGTTTATTATCGTAAAACTCATTGGTCCTTGTCAGCTAGGTCAACCGAAAAGACTAAATTGAAAATATCCGCTACATCAATGCTTGTATACTCGGTCAATAACCCCATCCATAAGCAGAAAAGAGATCAGTTAAAAAGTTTATATAAAAATATAAATATTATTACAATACAATTGTATTATTTGCAGCGAAATGAAGCACCATAAAAGTAGAATTGTAAATAGGAAATAGTGGCGCAACAAGGAAAACAGTTTTGCTGGAAATTGCAGTCGATAACCGTTCGACGCTAGGTAAAGCTTCACTGAATTATAGAGTCGCAAACTGAATGTGTGCTGGCGGCGAATATGAAACAAAATTTTCTTACTTTTAGGTAAACAAATGCAACTCCAGAGTTTTTCGACAGACTTACACATATAAGATATCTCTATTTGTATAAGATATCACTCATGATGACTCTTTGAAAGGGATAAAATGGAGGAAAGCGCGAAATACATTTTTTATCCAAATCATGATTATTTGTCTTTCTTAAAATATGTGTGTGTATATATATACATTTGTGTGTGAACGCTCGTACGCCTGCTGATATATATATATATATATATATATATATATATATATATATATATGGGGGGGGGTGTATACATGTATATATATATTTGTGTGTGTGTACGTATCAA
>NC_068995.1:38266314-38270103 GCF_001194135.2 Octopus bimaculoides | reverse complement strand
ATATATATGGGGGGGGGTGTATACATGTATATATATATTTGTGTGTGTGTACGTATCAAATGAAATCTATATGCATTCCCATGTAATTTCATATAGACGTAGAGTTCCTATGTAAACAAGATTTGATATCAACACATAGAATTCTAGATGTAGAATCTTAAATTTCAAATATGTCTCTTTATTACTATTTTAGAAACTGACGCACCATCATTTCGATTATACAATATGTAAATGAATATGTTTATATAGCAATTTAACTATCAGGTAGCTCCTGCTCAAGATTATGACCTGGACTCACCCCACATTACTGGATATATCTGCGTATCATAACGCAAACGCAAAATGGCTCTTGGAGAATCATACAGAATGAAGTAATATTTATCATTTTACGCTGTCGCCTCAAATTCTGTAATCTATATGAGGAGCTAATTTAGTTTTAATTTCCTTGTGCGATCACCATCCATTTCTTGCAACTATAACATGAGCACCAAGATAACACGTCAAAAGTAATACCGTGTTAAACACAACGATTAATATCCAAACATAAAGTTTATCTCTGATATACAGAAACAAGTAATGATACACTCGGAAAATAGTATTGTGTCCAGGGGACACGTTCAAGGTTCTTTAAACATGCATCAATAGCGTTTTGCAACTAAAGAAGTATATTCTCAGTAATTAATTGCTTCTGTGTTGCAATTAAAGAAAATATACCCAAGCGTCAAATAAGTGATGACATATAAATCATGGATAATAATTCTTCGTGATAATTCTGCTGAAAGATAATCGACGTAATTTGAGTAAAAATTAATTGCTGACAGTTGCCAAGTTGTAGTAAATATTTTGCAACTTTGTTTGGTGCGGCGTCTATAGTAAGTATACCTTATGTTGGTTAGAAGGATCAAGTGATTCCTCTAGTTTCAGAATATGTGATTCTTGGAAGCAAGCTCAGTACTCATTAGATGGTGTACTGTTTTGGGATGAATTTATAAATCACGTTAGTATTATCTCAGAGAAAACACGTATAATGAAATTATTTTATTTTAGAGGGCTCGTAATTTATTGCAACAGTTTTGTGTACTGGTAGCAAGATTGTTTATCATGCTTTTAAGCAATTATTTAACCTTGTAGAGAGTCACAATCCAATGAACAACATTAACAACGGTTTTCGGCAGGAATAAGTGCTGAAGCAATTGAAGCTTAAGATAAAGTGTCAGAGCTCGACATTTTACAGACTTGCATTTGAAGTAATCGGTCCCATCCATTTTACGTGTTTTCTGTGATAATACTAACGTCATGTATCAATTCATTCCAAACAGTACACCAGCTAATGAGTGGGGAGCTTGCTTCCAAGAAACATATTCTGAAGCTAGAGGAATCACTTGATCATTCTATCCAACATGAGGAATTCTCTTACTACGCATGCCACACCACACAAATTTGCAAAATCTTTACTACAGCATGGCAATTGTCAGCAGCAAGTTGACACTACCATGAAGGATTTCGAAGTACGGCATTTTGTGTAACATTCATCAGTACATGTGAAGAAAATATGAAATAAAATATTCACCTAGTCTCTTCTGAAATTGTAGAAAATATGAATGGCTTTCTAAACGTTTGACTGTAAGCTCCACAAAATCATATTGAGCTTGATACTAACCGCCCCACCCCTTATTCAACTAGAAGCAGATAAATTGTCACTGATCTTTAAAATTTGAAGCTGCAAGATGGACAAATTACGCATTTGTACTTACGAAAATGTTGATACATCAATGCACTCTAAAGGTACGTGACTATTCCACAGGATGGAAGGTACATTTATTATCTATTGTGCTATGTGAGTCGTTTTGATTTAATGCATTTTTCTCATACACTCACATTTGCTATGCCATCTAATGTGCATTCAGTTCCTGATGATTTTGTGTTTTCAGTGGCCATGAGAAAGGACAGCCTTTTATGGTTGCTAAGTTAACACAGACAAGTCCATACTTCTTTTCACTACTATCTATATATTAGATATACGCATGATTGCTCAAGCAGGCAACGTTGTATTCGCTCATCAAATCATACTACAAGCAATGTTGTGTATCCAGAGCGCATATTTGTTTGAATTGTCAAAACTATACTCACTTGTTAAGTGATAAAATTAAAACCATCAATAAACGTAGACTCAACAGCGTTAGACTTCATAGAAGTTTAAAAGGCTTCCGGTGTTTAGTAGATTTTATCGAATATACCTGCATTGTGTTAAGAAGTAGACGTGTATATATATATATATATATATATATATATATATATATCATTTTATAAAAAATATGTATCTTGCCATGAGCGAAGTCATTCAATTTTCACAAAATGTTTACGTATAATATGCGCCCTGGCTACCTGGTAACACGCCTCTTCCTGCTACAACTCGCTTGCACCCATTAATGTGTGTATGTGATTATGCGCGTGTGTGTGTGTGTGTGTGTGTGTGTGTGCACAGGCGGGTGTGCGTGTGCGTGCATGTTCATGTTTTTGTGTACGTTCGCGCGCGTGTGTTATGTGTATGTGTGAAGTGTCTCCAGATGACTCCGATGTATTTCCAAATGATTTCTCTCTCACTGCACACGCAAACCGAATGTTGGATTCGAAATCAGTATCGCTTACGCAGAAATTTTCCTATTTACTAGGGTGTGTCTCCGCTCGTAAGCATACACAGGAAATGAATCACTGTTAGAGTGTCTGGCAAAAAGTTTGACTGGAAATTTTTTTATATATTTTACAGTTCAGTTTTCATCATTTGCAAATCGATTTTATAGTTCTTTATTTAGTTGCTGAGTTTATGAAATTATGGCATAAACTTCTGCGTAAATAACGAAATGGAAATAGTTCTAGAAATGATATTTGGCGTAAGTATTGGGAAAATAACATTTACCTAAGCAACTACGGCATAAATCCACATCCAACTAATGACATATAAACATATAAAGATATCAGCATAATCTTACGCAGACCATATTTATTCATTTGTGCATATATAAATACATTAATAATACATATATGCAGTCTCGAACACACATATATATGATATTCGTAAATAAATATGTATAATGTACTTTTATGCAGGTGTATATAAACAAATGGTTGTCTGTAAGTCCTTGTGAGTGTGTTTGAAATTACATACGTTAGTATATATAATTGCATTATAGCTTAACATTCAATGGTTTTACTATTTTTGGAGATTATATATTACAGTAATACACATACGCACACACACATGCACACACACACATATGCACACACACACATGCACACAAACACACACACACAATCACACATATATTTTATAGATAAGAGACAGATATTCTCCATATAGAATACACTTTATAGTGCTCAAGAGATTTAAATTTTAGCAGGTTGGGGGAGTAAATGTAAGGATTCGCAAGTTAGGCACATCGATATACAAAAATTTTGAAATACATTTAATACAAAAAAATGTACATGTTTACAAATAAGAGAGTCCTATTTACACCGAATAGAAATGATATCAGGAATTATAGGGGTTAAATAAGAGTTTTACTAGTCAAACAGTTGTCTCTGGGTGTTTGGTGGACCAAAAAAATTATTTTCAATTAATTCCATCATTGGACATTACCAGGCCCTCGTATATGTAATCATATGTACAACTTTGTATTAAACGTATTTAATATTTTTTTTATATATCGATTTGCCTAACTTTCTTATCCTTATATTTACTCCCATACACGCATATATGTATACACTAGCGCACATAGATACATATATATA